>NW_026463636.1:0-78724 GCF_021730395.1 Mercenaria mercenaria
ATTACAAACTTAATACGTGTATAGCTAAACAAACTTTGAAAGGTACTTCATCCACTGAAATGACAATATTTTAACAAACAATTTCCCATATTACCGG
This sequence comes from Mercenaria mercenaria, assembly GCF_021730395.1. Lineage (NCBI taxonomy): Eukaryota > Metazoa > Mollusca > Bivalvia > Venerida > Veneridae > Mercenaria > Mercenaria mercenaria. Next base: position 98 of record NW_026463636.1, read on the forward strand.
ACATTTATCTATAAATGTAGCTCTACATACACAATATTTAGTAGCATGGTACCTCATTTCTCATATTCTCGGGGATTCTCATATTCTCGGGGATTACGAAAACGGAACGAAGCAGCGCTCCTGAAGTTCAGTGCTGTCCGGTAACTTGTCAAGTTTTTCGACCTCGCTACATTTTCACAGATTTCCAGTCAAATATGCGACAAAAGCAGTATAAACCAATGAAATATAACATAATAGTCTCTTAAGGAGGTAGGTTACCTTAGTGTTTGTATGTGCGCATGTCCAACCGGAAGCTAACGTGATGATTTACGACGATGTTTACGACAAACTAAATGTGTTTGTATATCAATTCTTCTGAAAACAAATCATCAACCTGTCTCTGGTCTGATGCTTTATGGTTTAATAATGCAGAAATAATGAATTAATTGCCACAGAAACGCTTCAAAACAATGTTGCCTTAAAATGACGTCACTGACTTCATGACGTTACATGTCAGTTACCGCGCAAAATTAATAGCTTTTATTTTGAAAATACGCAATTCTGTGCGTTTTCTTTATCTGAACTATTTTCAAACAGCCATAATTTGCTGAAATATTTTTTATGAGTCTTTTGCTCCGAATAATAATCAATAATTTGCTTCTTTTATGTAGTTATATTGAAATGTTATGCGTATTGTAAGAAAATGGATGATGGTAACCAATGTTATTTGGAATACAGTCGGGTGAAAAGTTACTTGTTACGGCCATATTCAAAAACATATTTTTCAGATTTCGTTGATAATTTGTTACTTATATACTAAAACCAAGCTCTTAAGTTGTTCAAATTTCAGTAGAAAATTGTGATTTCTTGAATTGAATTAATGTTACCATGGAAACGAAGCCCGTGACCTATATATCTAAACGTAAAATTCAAAAGCGTTGACACTGGTCTATTTAAGGAAAACAGTTTCGGCTTTTTATTTTCATTTCAACAATATCCATGAGAATAATAGCAGCATGCCGAACGATTTTCCCATGACATATGCCAGACGAAAGTTAATTTTATTTAATATTTTTTATAAGAAATTACGACAAAAAGAAAGATATAAGCTATTTTAAACATATCTGTTGCCATGGTTACTTTAAACTTTAAGAAAAATAGGGTACCATGTAAAGTACTTTGTATTGTGCTAATAATATTACCCAAATATTCCATGTTGGTCATTAACAGAATGGCACTGAAGCCGTCGAAAACCCCGTTTTTATACATAGGTGTTTAAAAATGAGAGTAAATGCGTTACCATGGAAACACGAGCCCCGCGACATATACATTTTAAGCTTATATTAGAAAGCTAACACGCATACTAGTAAAATTATCAATTATGCAGACTTCTACGGACGTCAATGAAACTAAAATACACTGAAAAGTGTAAAATATCCGTATTTTCCTTCTTCTTTCAATATAAAATACCTTTGGAGGATCATGTTCTTCAAACCTGGATAAAAATTGAACTTGAAGGGACAGAGATAAAACAAATTAAGATTGTAGCAGCTAAAACATCATATTATACGAAATACAAAAAAATTGCTGCGGTTCAACTAATTTGAATTTACCCTTGTAACAAGGTAATCTACCACCGTAATTAATAAATTCAACAATAAAAGACACGAATTTTACCCCAAAATTCTAATTTCAGTGGGTTTCAGATTTTCAGTATTACACGCAGGAAGAAGCTCGTCAATCTCTATTATCAGACGCATACAGCTACTGTTGTAAACAGTACATAGTACACTGCAGTTCACTAATGTTGTTCTGCTGTTGTTGTACTCCAAAACCAATTAAAAAGCAATTAAGAAATGTATATTAATCATCACATCTTTTTGTCACTTCTGTATATTTCTGAAGTTGTATCACTTGTAATTTTGAAATACTGTATTACACTAAAAACAATCATGTTTTTCTGTGTTTCTTATTTATGTAAACATTGATATGAACGGCCAAAGGTCAGTTATTAGCGAACTGAAGGTCAAGTCGAAATATGGCGGCCCAGTTTGTTAGTCTAGTGGTTTAAACCTGATGGTCAAAACTTTCAAAGGGGGTCCTTTTAGGCATTTGTTGAATGGGCGACTTAAAAATTAACGTACATCTATATGGCGCGTTGTTTAAAACTATAAAATATCGTCATTTTCAGAACAAACCTTCCCATATATTGAAACGGAGTCGTCAGTATAACCCAGAGAGTATGATTACAGCATACAAGGCAGTTAAAGAGAGGGGTATGAGTGTTGAGAAAGCTGCGCGAAGTTTTGGGGTCCCAGCCCAGACCTTACGTGATAGGACCAGGGGAGCCATAGATCCGTATGCTTTCAAGTCAGGTCCAAAGACTGTCAATGGAAGAGGAGGAGACCCTTGTCCAGCATGCGGAGGTGATGGCCCAACTAGGGTACGGCATATCAAACAAAAAGTTCAAGCATCTTGCAGGAGAGCTTCTGTGTAGTACCGGGCGGAAGAACGACAGCAAGCCGCTTAGTAATAACTGGCTGTATTCATCCTTTTCCTGATATAAAGACCGTGTAGCTTCCCTTGCACCAAGAAAGTTGGAGACAGTAACAGCCAAATCATCCACCACACCAGAAGCAGTGGACAAATATTTCAACAACTTAGGGGAGATAATGAACAAGTACAATATTCAGAATAAACCCCACCACATTTACAACGTCGATGAGACTGGTCTCCAACCAGACCACCAACCACCAAATGTGATCGCTACAACGAGAAGTAAACCTCAGGCAGTGACATCCCCTAGGACAACCACAACCACTTTAATCGGATGCGCGAACGCCCTAGGTAACTCTGTTCCTCCTTTTCTTATTTTCAAAGGGAAAAGGTTTAATGAAGATTTATTGAAGGGAACAAGCCCGGGAACACGTGTCACCATGTCAGATTCAGGATGGTCTAATGCCAGGATATTTAGACAGTATCTTGAGGACCACTTTCTTCCTCACATCGGTGGTTCAGCAGAAGAGGCAGTTCTGTTATTGTTTGATGGACACGCGTCACACATATCCTCAGATTTAATTGACTGGGCCAAGGAACGCCATGTAATTTTATTTGTGTTGCCTGCCCACACGTGTCACGCTTTGCAACCCCTGGATGTAGCAATTGTTGATCCTTTCAAGACATACTATTACCAGTAATGTGCAGCTTTCATGCAGAGAAATGTGGGTCAGTCTGTCACACGATATGATTTGGAAAAGCTTGGATGTAGAGCATACTTGAAGGCAATGAGTCCAATGAATATCCAGGCTGCATTTAGAAAGACAGGAATATTACCTTTGGACAGAGGCGTGGTTCATCAAGAGAAGCTATTCCCTTGTGAATCCTTCAGAGAGAAGAACGGCCATTAGAGAAAGTAGCTGCAATCAAGTCGGGAAAAGATGCCATAGAGGAGTTTCTTAGCCTGAAACTTAAGAGTAGTCAGGTCAGGCATCGCAGGCAGAACTTCATCAATGCCAGTGCAAGAAGAGGAAAGTTTCCGCCAAACCTAAGCCAGGTGGAAGGGCGATAACGGAAGATGGCTACTTAGAGGATATACGAACATTTGCTGCTGACAAGGAGACCGTTACTCCAAGAAAAAAGAGTAAACAGAAACCTGTACCAAAAATATTGAAATTTCCTCCACCTCAGAGCCCACGCCCATCCACTAGTGGATTGAATTTACCCGCTACAGCACCCACTGCTGCTGACACAGACTCAGATGAAGAAATAGAGGATGACGAACCATGATGTGTTTGCGGAAAAACCACGCCCCCGAAACTGCGCGAGGACCCAAATACCAAAATCGTGACATGGGCACAAGGCGACCTCTGTAACCACTGGATTCATCTGAGTTTCTGCACAGAAGAACGAGTTGTCAGGCGGCATAGTGAATTTCTATGCATTCATTGCAAATATTAGACTTATTTTCTAAACGTTCGAACAGTTTATAGCTGTTGCTGGTTTTGTTAATTGGATGTAAATATTCGTAATTTGAATTTCTATTTCAACATGTTGATGTTTTTCCCAAAAATTACATTTTTGCTTAATAGTTAGACACTTTTAATCGTTTAAAAAGATAATACAGCACAATCCTACGGCACCGGCCAAGTCGCCACTGAAAAGGAGATACCTAACATTATGCCGCTGAACTTAACAGTACAACACAAGGTGCTCGTAGCAACCAATGAAAATCCCCGAGAATATGAGAAAGCGCACAGTTGATCCAGATCGTACACGTTAGTTTTTATAACGGTAGAAAATGATGTAAACAAGTTAGATTTATCGTGTTATTGTTGATTGCAAGTGTTACTTGTGGCTTTAATCTATATATTTATGTATAAAAATACTTATATGCTATTGTTGATAACAATCCCGTAATAGTTTTAGTCCTTAAATCCCCGAGAATATGAGAAAACAGGATAATACAGTCGATGAGGCCTTTCTACATTTGAAGTAAATTATATGAAAATGAAATATTTTAGTGGAAGATTGGTGTTGCATATCTGTTTGATGCATATATCTGTGTGTGTATCACATTGTTTCTACATTTAGATGAAAAGTATGCTGAGAGACAGCTTTTTATTGGTTCCCGGATGTTAGGTATTAACTAAGTCAATGTGCTTGTCACTACATTTAAATGTACGCTCAAATGAATTAACGCCAGATTTTGTTCTTCTAGGTATTTTTTCTCTGACTTGAGATAGAAAGGATGCTGAAATGAATCCTTATTTAGTAGATAAAAACTTATAATATCTATTAATTGCGTGAGGTAAGAAAGATTATTTAAATTCATATTTGGAGAATCTGTTTTATTTGTACATTTTCATAATATGATACAATATGATACGATTGGAAAGCTGTTTTGTTTTATATCAATGGATTAATTGAAATCTATCTTTAACTAACTGTACATACCAAATAAGCTCTATACCTACGACCTGTTCATCCGCCAATAAATATGGATTGCAGGCTTATTTTTCAAAGTATATCCTTGGATGATGCACGGTGAAGACGATGGACAAAGGGTGATCATAATACCTAATTTTTCTAAACTACTACCAGCAGTACAACCATTAGGGACAGAGCACGTTCTTGACCCACATATCTAAAATTACTTAAATGGAATATATCAACGATTCATTTCAATAAGTAATGATACCTATCTTTATTTTCATAAACAGTTATAATATATATAGCTATATTCTGTAAAAATATCTCAGAATCAAAATCCGTATTGCACTAGACATACATCACAGTTTGTTTATTTTCAGGTATGACATGAGATTGGATTTAAAGTAAAATGTCATCATAGCACAAAATGACATTTTTGAAATATCTCAACCATCACATTTATGGAAAAGAGAAGCAGTACAGATATGCACATGGATGAAGTTTCTAACAAGCAAACTTTAATATGATTACTACGAAAGACCCGTGGTGACATTTCAACTTTATTATTTCACGATTTCTGCTTCATGATTTCACGATTTCCACTTCATGAATTCAAGAATTCACGATCTCTGCTTCCTGATTTCAGGATTTCCATTTCACGAATTCACGATTTCACGAATTCACGATTTCATGAATTCACGATTTCACGAAAAAAACTTCACGATTTCTTGATTACACGATTTCATGATTTCACAATTTCTTGATTTCATGATTTCCACTTCATGAATTCACGATTTCACGATTTCTGCTTCCTGATTTCACGATTTCCACTTCACGAATTCACGATTTCACGAATTCACGATTTCATGAATTCACGATTTCACGAAAAAAAACTTCACGATTTCTTGATTTCACGATTTCCACTTCTTGAATTCACGATTTCACGATTTCACCATTAAACTTCACGAATTCATGATTTCTTGATTTCACTTGTTCTATTTGGCCAATCCGTTACTCTCTATTCAATGAAGTGTAAACGTAATGAATGGTCTGGGTTACAGAGGATGAGTTTATACTCCTGCATACGTCTGTGTAGAGGTTGGGGAGGAATATTGGTGCCTGTACCAACACAGTATTGGGTACTTTCAACACTAAAACATGTATGAACAAAATAAAATGCCCAAGTAGCTTTACTGTTTTAGACAATTCCAAAATATATAAGTATGTTTATTATACCCACGCCATTTATGGCGACGGAGCATTAAGCCTTGCAGTTGTCCGTCCGTCAATCCGTTATTTTGGAATCCGTCTTTCCGTCCATAGACACATTGGTTTCTGTTCATTTAAAAGATAATGCTTGCATTGATGGAATTTATATTTTGTATGTATATCCTTTCCACGCCTGTAACGTCTAAGCCGCTTTTTTACGTTTTAAACGGCCCTCGTGGTAAGGCCGTATTCTTGATCAACTCAGTTTGCATACCATTTACACAGCAGGTGGCAATAGCTTACATGTGAATAAGATGCATCGCTTTTCATTTAATAGCACAGAGATGAGGAGCTTACTAAAACCGAAAAAAGGGACTGGAACAATTTCACATTTTAAGCAATAATGCATTCTAAAAATATTGTTTGTAAGTCTATTTCCTCATCAGTTGAGGCATTTTCGGCCAGTTTTCACTTTCAGTACCTAAACCTGGTTGTACAATTATATAACACGCCATCTTACATGTAGCGAATATAACCCGCGGTTTTTTACGTCATACATTAGTCATGTGACTAACAAAACCGCGAAAAGTTGAAATTGTACTGTAATTATGAAATCGTGAATTCTTGAAGTGGAAATCGTGAATTCGTGAAATCGTGAAATTTAATAGTGAAATCGTGAAATCAAGAAATCGTGAATTCGTGAAGTTTAATTGTGAAATCGCGAATTCGTGAAGTGGAAATCGTGAATTCATGAATGGAAATCGTGAAATCGTGAATTCATGAAGTGGAAATTGTGAAATCGTGAATTCGTGAAGTGGAAATCGTGAATTCGTGAATTCATGAATGGAAATCGTTAATTCGTGAATTCATGAAATTTAATGGTGAAATCGTGAATTCGTGAAGTGGAAATCGTGAATTCATGAATGGAAATCGTGAACTCGTGAATTCATGAAGTGGAAATTGTGAAATCGTGAATTCGTGAAGTGGAAATCGTGAATTCGTGAATTCATGAATGGAAATCGTGAATTCGTGAAATCGTGAAATTTAATGGTGAAATCGTGAATTCGTGAAGTTTAATTGTGAAATCGTGAATTCGTGAAGTGAAAATCGTGAATTCATGAATGGAAATCGTGAAATCGTGAATTCATGAAGTGGAAATTGTGAAATCGTGATTTCGTGAAGTGGAAATCGTGAATTCGCGAAACCGTGAAGTTTTATCGCGAAATTGTGAATTCATAAAGTGGAAATCGTGAAATCAGGAAGCAGAAATCCTGAATTCATGAAGTGGAAATCGTGAAATCATGAAGCAGAAAGCGTGAAATAATGAAGTTGAAATGTCACCACGGGTCTTTTGTAGATTACCCATCTATGTTTTACATGTCTTTGTGTTAGTAACAGAACGTTATCCATACGAGCTACGAATTAATCTTTTTTTATTAATCCGGGCTTGAAACTGAAGTGGAGCATAAACATTGAAATCATTGATACGGTTCCAGGGTATTCAGTATAATCCAGTTTTGATGAGCGCCTGTGTCAATTGTGGATTTGAAGTATAAGAGCTTTGTAATTTCCTTATGATAACCATAGGAAATCCATTATGTTTACAAATATGTACAGAAATACTATAAAAGGCTGAGGTACATTCAAAACAACTGTCCCTTACATAGGATGCTGTACACTACATGCTGCTACATATAAATGATGTTAGAATCCAATGAAACAGTTCAAATGTATTTTTAATGTTATCATTTTTAGCAATGGTAACATGTATGAAGTAGTGAACAATTATTCAAAACTTGAGAAAAGTTCGTGATAGTCTAGTATCTGTCGTCTTACTTCAGTGAAGATTCAGCAAGCAGTGTTTGAGAAGATATTGCTTTAAGAATGAATATATTTATGATCATGGATGATGGAAAACCGATGCTAGAGTAGCACTGATATCACTTGTTCATATTGAATTTTTAGCAGATGTCAGGTAATAAATGTATCAGAAATATCACTTTTGTGACGTCTTTCGGCTATCTGTCATTAACATTTTTACCTAAAGGTAACATTTTAACATTTGACTTATGCATACATCATGTCTACGATGCCGGATACAGGGCAAAAGCTTAATAATATGGCAAATGGTCTTCGGGTGTGCAAAAACAATAAATTTAGTTAAAAGTGTGATATTACTTGTCTCGTTTTGGTTAATTTATCTGACAATATTACATACCAGCATTGCATCCATTTGCAGTTCTGTTTTCTACATATCCAGTTGTACATGAACATTTGGAATCTATGCACTCCAGGAAACTCCCTTGGCAAGCAGTGTTGCTTGCACAGGATTCTCCGTACTCTGCTGCTTTACATGGAAATAGGCAGCCTAAACAAATCTACAGAAAAAAAGAACAAAGCTAATTTGAGATTAACAAAAAAATGGAGGAAATCAGGTAAATTATTTTTTCATAAAAATGAATAACCTTGATACTTATCGCCGTCAAATTTATATCCTTCGTTTGCTATAAAACATCCTGAGATAGTCAGGAAGTTTAACACAGTCATAAATTCACATAGTATAGTGACTTAACAGGCAGCCAACAGACTGATTACTAAACGAATAATGGTAATTACCTAGATTAAATTTTCTGAGATCTTCACATAGATAAGAAGCTAAAGTTCTGGAGACGTTTTTGCGCCAAAGCATGTATAAGTCGTTAATATAAGTTATTGAGAGTCGCTTGTTAATTAAAAGACCGGCAGAACCCCAGTCGTGCTAATCATTAGTCATGTGCTAAGCTTTCATCCACATTGTCAACTGACCAGCCCGAAAATGAGAAAATAAAACCAGCTACCTCTTAATCGAATAGGGACATAAAAGGGTGCTGCAAGAATATTTGCATTTAAAGATCCATTAATGGTACAAGCTCTAAATTTAATTACTGTATAGAGTACAGTTCTAGAAACAAAACATAACAAATTTTAGAAATTATGATAAGACATTCAAATCGAAAGCAAATCGAAAATCTTCTAAAATGCATGAAATATATCATACGGACATTTGCGCAGCGTATGTACACTCACAAAACCCTGAGAATACGACAACCTTACCTGCACCAACTATGCCGGTAACCTACGTAAAACGATGCACCCACATCCCCAACAAAGATGTGGTAGCATCGCATATATACGAAACCTTCTCATGGCTGACATTAGAATGGGTCCTGAAATCCACATACAGTACACTATAAAGTGACTATCAATTTTGAGAAGATTTATCTCTATACATAACTTGTAACATGTCTTTCCTATAAGAGTCAAAACTGACGGCCCAACAGAAGGTATATTGTAACATATTCACCAATAAATCGCTCAAAGGGAGGTAATTTAACTTAAAATATTCCCATTTGGATGAAGTCATCATATATACTGTATAATGACGTAAATTTCATTCTGAACTGATAAATCCCACTTCACACTCGTGTGTTCCTATCTTGCGGACACTAGCAATAGGTTGGTTGGTTGGTTGGGTTTAACGTTGTACCGACACAATTCAGATTATATGGCGACTTTCCAGCTTTAATGTTGGAGGAAGACCCCAGATGAACCGTGCATTTTTTTTTCATCACGAGCAGGCACCGACTTTAAATAAGCCAGCTGGATGGCTTCCTCACATAGAGAATTTAAGCCCCGAGTGAGGCTCGAACCTACATACCTACATCGATGAGGGGCAATTGATTCAAAGTCAGCGACCTTAACCATTCGGCCACGGAGTCCCCTGTCCGTAACAGAACGCAGTGTATGCGCACTCACAGAACGCTTAGAACACGCCATGTTTCAACACCGCATATATTTGAGACCTGCTCATGGCTGGCATTTTAACGGGTCAAGAAATTTACACAAAATAGCTATTATTGTTGAGAAAGTTTGTCTGTATAATTTGTTACATTTTTTTTTCTATAATAGCCACAAACGATGGCCGAACAGAAAGTATTTTGCAACCCTTTCACTAAATGATCCCTTAAATAGAGGTAATTCAACTTATGAAAAGAAGACGGTCGTAACATATAAAACATCAAACGTTTCTATTTTCAATGATAATTACATGAATAATGTCATAATAGACAATTAATTGCTAAACAGCGTTACGTAACACTGCTTTGGGTGTTTTCCTATATTTCTTTAAAAAAAATGATTTTAAGGCAAAACTTGATTTTTTCTGTTCAGACGTTAAAATCTCGTCTCGATTAAAGCAGTAGTACCAAGAGGGAGGGAGCTACAGTGCCTGCAAATAAAAGGGCCTAATAATATTATAATTCTAGACCAATTTTTTTGAAATCGGACAAACCAAAGACAGGTTAGTGTAGTGACTGATATCCTTTTGCATACGAGTAAATGCTATCCCTTAGCTGTAATGTAAAACAAGGCTAATGAAGTAATTAAAAAATAATTCTAGCGCAGTATCCAAAGTACTAGTATCAGTAGCGTAGTAACATGGAGTGGGTTATCAGACGATAGACATTATGGCCAGTTCAGCTTCAGTTTCCATAAGAAACCCCTGAGAGTTTGTATAAATTCAACCACCTAGATCTAACTGAATTTAGTAACGATTAAATTGAAGAAAAATGATTATATTGGGAGATTTTTGGAAAAAGACGCATACAAAGTATTCTAATTTCTTTTTTATTTCAAATAAATACGTGAAATAAATGTACTAATTTCCCTTTAAGGGTAAGGCAATGTTGTGTTAATGTTAATTCCATCTACTGGGATTTTTTTAATCAATTAATAAAGTGAAAGAAGTTTCAAAATCAACTTTAAAATGACAAAGTTACAAGCATTTGAATATTTGATAAAAATGGCGGCCAATTTGTTTCCATTACAACAAAAAAAAAATGGCGGATTTCTTAGATTTCTACACACGTATTTGAATTGTATTTACTTTTTTCTGTAAAATGTTTTCTTTATTTTTCATAGCTATAATGAAAGAAATTACTATGTTTTACATCTTACACTCGAGAAACATAAAATTATTCTACTTAAAAGGTTATGTGCTGAATAAAGAATTCAGCAGTGTGTAAATGACGTCATAAACACAGAAAATGGCTGCCTCCATGATCAGCAATTTTCTTAGATTTCAAACTGCCATAGCTTTTTCAATGATACTGGTCCGATTTTAAAAATTCTTTCAACGTTATGAAAGACATGAGGATGGCTTTTATATGAAATTAACATATTGTCAGGCTTTCCTTGTCCTTGAACTCAACGTCTTTTTTAACACACTGGACAGGTCAGTTTTCTTTTAGAATCTGATAATGTTGTTTTTTTGCCACAACTTTGTACATCAAGATCATGCTGCTTTTTAAAATAAATAGAAGTATTTTGTATGTTAGCAATGGAGTAATATTAAAAATTTAAGATATAGAAGATGCTGCTGCAAAGACGTAGCTGGGCCCTTTATTATTATCTGCTTATGTTGTACATAGGGTTTCTGAGGTACTCCCCGTCGGCTGTATTGGCTTTCCGTTCCTAGTAGATGGCTTGCTCGTGATCTTAGCTCTTTGCCCACCATCTGATTTCCCCTTGAAACATTGCACTTACGTTTATCACTTGTTTCTTTCTTTCTGTGTAATTCCAAATTATTAGAGGTAGACTGACTCTCACGCATGATTTTTGCTATAGTCAAGGTGTTCCGCTTCGAGAATCATTCGTGTACATATTTCTGAATAAGGTGTTTGTTCATGTTGCAAAGTACTTATTTCTAAATTGCGTTCCCTTTACATTTTTCTTAATATCAGAAATATTCAGGATTTTTGAATACATGTCTTCAATCTTTGGTGTCCAAGCGATCACTGGACTGTGATAACACAGCGTGTGCCTTTATTACCTATGCTTTTAAGCATTTAGCTTTCTGTTATACCAGTTGAGAGTACTCTGTCACATTGAATAAAACTTTTCAGTATCTCTTTCCTTCCAAATCATCTTTTTATTGTGAAACAGTTGATATACATAACCACTTATGCACACGTTGCTCGTAAAATGTTTGACAATATTTGTTTCAATATCTAGCGACTGTGCACTTGCCACAATTTTTTATCGATATTTCGGTCTTACTGCAGGTCCAACATATTGTACTCTATTTGGAAGATAACTGTGCAGCGTTAAATCTAAATTGTATCATATAAAATAAGACATAGCTTTGTAGTAACGTTTCATCTGCACTTTATTTCAAATTAGCAGTACGGTCTTATCCATGTTACATAACATCTAACGAAACTCTGAAATATCTTGACAGCCTATCCCATAGACAACGTAAATAATTACTCATAAGGTACTCAGTAGCATCACGCCTGGAGGCACTCCTCCTAACTCCTCTCAGCTTTTGTCAACAAAGTCCCTACGCCTGTCATTGTTGCTTTGTTAACAAACTCATTACAATTACTTTTGTATTTGGAGCGTTTAATAATTGTCTTTCAAACACAGGATGACCCTTATATTGTAATACAATACTATATGCATTACACTGTAAAAACTAATTATCCTACATAATAAATTAAGAAAGCTAGTTTGTCAAACAAAAAAATGATTACAGTACAATCGCGATCCTACGAAAAGACAAGGGACCGGCCGTTTTTTTTTTTCTTAATATCGCATTTTCGATCGAGCGTAGCATAGGAAATTTCGCTATACAGCACCTTAATATCTACATGTCGTAACTCGTGATATTTATACATGTGATTTTCGTATCGGAGTACATGTATACCAATTTTATATGTACATCTGGCTTTACTACAAATCTTAATCGAATCTAAACTCAGATGGTATGTAGAATGTAGAACGGGTTGTTTTATTTTTCTTCACTTTTTATTCACTGTACATAAAACATATACAGGGTACATTGTTGCACGAGAAAAGAAATCGCAGTTGCATATTCCGATACCCTCAGCTACCCTTTACTGAATTGTTTGGTATGATAAAACAACAATATACAGACGATCAGGCCTTAAACATTGTTTTATTTTCTTTATGCAGTGATTCTTTGAGACGTATAGATATCGAAGCAAGTGTGTCTTGTATGCCATCCGATCGGATAGTTATAGGAGAAAAAAATAACCACTAACTTGTGTCATAGTGTACAGCGTATGTGTTTTGAATTTAATTACTAAGTTTTCACACTTTAATCACTATTTATGCCCAGCTAAATGATAGTGACACTTTCCACTCTAAAGCATTTTCACGCCGTTATGGAAGGTGTGAAAACTTAGACGATACATTCGTAAAATCGCAACTAAAACAAGTTGAAAACAGGCTTTAAGGGGATAACAATACATTCGTAGGAGCGCATTTTTCGTAAAATTGCATTTTCGTAAAAGCGCGACTTTGTTACGTAGAAATAAGAAGGAAAGCAGCCGGGACCATAACACCTTTTCGTAGTATTCCGGTATTTCGTTAAATTGCGATTCGTAGCATCGCGGATGCGGATGTATATTCTTATAGACTTGCTTTAGCTGTTATGGCACTCATAGTCACTTCTCAGGTATCCATTAGCATGCATGAAGGCACACCTCCTAACTCCTCTCAACTCGTGTAAAAAAACTCAGTACTGCTCTATTTTAGTCATACAAACTAATTATAAGTATTTTTTGGGGGGTTTTTTTATTTATTTTTTGTTTTGTTTTGTTTTTTGCGCGTTTTAATAATTATCTTTTTCATTTGTCACATGGTCCATTACATGTCATATTCTGTAATTTTTCAACAGGCGCAAAGCTGCTTTTTACGCATATACGCAGAAACATAGTAAATATCTGACAAGCAAAAAAAAAGAAATCTTTACAGTAAAATTTACAGTAAAATAACACATTCGTATCAAACTTTATTCAATAAAGAATATTGTTTTCCATCACTGTGATTGCTTTTGATATATGCCCAAATGTATTATTTACCGTCCACCCTAAAATCTATTTTGGACTATACCTCAAAAAAGAACATACACAGCCTCTGCATACTACGATGAATGGCCAAGCTACGCCTTCGCAGCATAATATTGTCAATCCCCTCAAGTTCGTGACCACCGGAATCTCGTAACTTTCATTTAACACACATCCCGATCACCGCGTGTGCACTTGCGAGATCAAAACAAGAGCCGATGAATAGGTCATGATGTCAGAAATGTCACCGTAATATTTTTCTCTCAAAATGCTTTCTAAACAAGTAAGTACACATCATTCAATATCAGATCATTTAAAAACATAAGTTCTACTATTCCCAAACATATTCCTTATAAAAACACCACTTTCACCTCGAAAATCATAAATAAATTTTTAGGAACCTGTTTGTTCTGTTTTGGTTACATTCTAAAATTGGCAGCCTTGTTTAGAAATTAGGCTATGTTTAAGGCCGAATTAATAAATCCTGACCGATTGTACCCACGTCCCTTACTTGCAAGCAAGCAAGTTTTTTTCTTTTTCATGCAGGCAAAGCAAGTGCACCTGAAGCACAAGTACAGTGCATATTCGCCCTCAGCTTAGTCGAAAATAGAACACCTGTTCTCAGAGCAAGTAGGATGTATGGGGTGCCTCAGCCGACTTTTAGAGACAGGGTATTGGGCATAACAGACCCAGAGTATGTAACCACTGGGATAGAACCAGTATTTAGTAACTTTGAATAGGCAAAAATAGTACAGCATATCAAAAGAATGGCAGACTATAGTTATGGTTACACCATGCAAGAATGTACAGACATGCCACTGAGTATGCAGTTAGTCTTGGGAAAAGAACAAGGGACATATTTTTGACATTAAGGTGATTGGACGGTTTTTGCAAACGTTGGCCAGAAGTAAAAGTTTCTAATCCTAGATAGTTCAAAATGTCAGAGCTAAAATGACTAATGAAACAACAATGAATGAATACTTCAGTAACTTACTTGACACTTTCACCAAATATGATTTACTTGATAAGCCACACAATTAATGCTTATGAGAAGGGAATATTTCTTAATCATAATCCATCCCATACTGTCTCATGTTCTAGTGGCCCACCGGCAGTAACTACAGGTAAAAGTAAAACGATAACCATACTATGCTGTGGAAATGCTGGTGGCATGACTATACCTCTTTATTATGTGTTCCTTGGGAAACGTGTGCTCCCTAAACGTCTTGCAGGATCTTCTCCGGGTACAGCTGGCACGGTTCGCGAGTCAGGATAGCCTAACAATGCAATATCAGGGAAAAATCTTGATACGCATTTCCTTAAGTACTTTCTTGGTGGTAATGGTGAACCTGTTCTACTTCTCTTGGATGGACACAAGTCCCATCTTTCAGTAGACTTGGTAGAATTGCAGAGTCATAACATTATAATTTTTGTTCTTCCTGCCCACACTTCACACATACTCCAGTCCCTTGATGTAGCAGTGATTTGGGCCTTTCCAGAAAATCTACAACAATACATGTCACAAGTTTATGCGTGCTACCTCTGCTACCATCGCCAGATACAACGTTTGCCAGCTTGCAGGTAAAGCTTATGTAAAAGCATTGTCTAGTGAAAACCTTCAGTCAGCTTTCAGAAACACTGGAATATTTCCCTAAGATAAAGGTGCAGTTGCAACAGAAAATCTTATTCCTGCAGTAGTGATTCAGTTTGACAGTATGGACAATGGGAATGCTGATACAGACAGCCAACTGAAGGGTTATTTTAGTGGGAAAGGGGATTGCAAGGGATTTTCCGTTGGAAAGAGAATTGACTTTTGGAAAAAAAGTCTTTTTAAAAGTGAAAATTCAAAGCAGAGGCTAAGACATACTATGAGTAGGATTTGTGTCTGGGAAAAAGGTAACAAATACGTCTATAACTGAATCTATTACACAACATGAAGTAAATAAAAAGGTCATAAAAAGTTTCAGTCAACGAAATGCGGTTCAGTAAAAGGTAAAACTTGTGCAAAAACTGTAAATTTGAATGTTGAACCCTAGCCTGGTCCCTCCCACATTAGAATTGATGATGACCAATTTAAGATTCTGATACAGATCAAGAAAATAAATGTAAGTTGTGTTTGTTCGAGATTTGAGCCCACTGGACTTGCCAATAGGAAATATATTACATTCGCCAATGTACACGATGTAATGGTATAAATCAACACTGGATTCACCTGGGCTTCTGTACCAGCAAGAAAAGTGTTGACAAAATGAAAAATTATTTTGTCCTCTCCTCTCTTCTTCTAATGAAGAGTAACTGACCCTGATATTTTTTGTATGTATGTTTGACAATTACTGTTTAATTGTTAATTAAATTATTTGCACTATTATATCTTAAACAAACAACACTGAACAACTTTTAATTTGTATACTGTGGCCTAACAAGGGGCACTACTCCCAATGTCATGAACTTATGGAGGTAATTCCTATGACAGTATGGAACATGGTGACCTACTTTGAAGTAATTTTGTGTAAATTTAATGGCATTCCTTTTTGGATCAACGGAAGTGGTGGAAAAAATAGATTCTATTGATAAACGCCCTATAAACGACTGTACTCCCTCTTTTCCTGCTACCACTGATCAAAATAATAAACAGACACGCCGAAGGTAAGAAATCGTCTTAAAACTAATTATTTTGCTTTACACGGTATGTGTACTAAAGGATAAGTCTAACATTAATATTTGTATATGGTGATAAAATAGACGAAACAGACAAGTAATGTTCATATAATGCTTACAGAATATTGACTAATCACACTCATTACATGAAAATTCTCTCGACCAAGTCACGAAACTTATGAATGACACGTCAAATTGATTTGCAATCCAATAGTACATGATATTTTCTGAAATAAGCATGCATACTCCCAGATAGCAGACATGCGTTGGCCCAACGTTGGGCCAACTGCAGACTCTTCGTTGGCCCAACGAAGATTTCCAAAGTTGACCCAACGCCATTTTGCTAATTGGAGCAACGTTGGCCCAACGACTGGTATCCTACACTTATTGTTGGCCCTCCATTGGGCCAACTACTGGTATCCTACACTTATCGTTGGACCTCCATTGGGCCGACAACATTTTTTCGTCTATCATGGTTGGTCCTACGTTGGGCCAACTCTATTTCTTTGTTGGCCAAAAGAAGGATGCCAACGCTATCCCAACGATTACGAATTTGGAAAAATAGACTAAAACTAAAATTATTTAGTACACATTTTATTTTCAAATAATTGTGATTTTGTTTAACATTTAAAAAGAAGAAATCTAACATTTATTCCAAGTTTGTTTGCAAGTTTCCTGAAAACATATAACCGAATATTTCATCACAACAACATGTCAAATATTTATTTCAGCCATTTATAAATCTATTTTGCTTTTTTCAGTCATTGATTAAATCCTATTAAAATAAATTACTGTCTGTATTTTAACTAATTACATATCCAAATTCTAGCTGATTGTTTTCTTTTCTCACTGAAATTGCAGCTTTCTATCTTTTCTTTTTCCCTGTGCCCCACAGTGCTAGCCGCTCAATTATTACTCTTTTGAACAGCATCCTGTAAAAACCGAAAATCATAATGTTGATTAAACCATCTACGTCATATTCATAACAATAACTATACAGATGCACATAAACCTCTAGACAAAAACTGTATGAAATTTAGTTTTGTCTGTATTTAACCGAGAAAAATATGTTAAGATTAACGAGAATATGAGTTATATTATTTACAGAATTAAATACTCAACACTAGTGCCATCCGCCAGTTTTAGATAAAAGTATTCAACATATGTTCAAGTCACATAGGTACTACATGCATACAGGCTATAAAAAGAAATTTTCTATAACATTCAAAAACTTTATCAAAAAGTATCCAAAAGCTTCTACTTACAGCTTATAGCAAGTAGACCGGGGTTTTGTTAACATGTATAATAGTTTCCTTTACTTCACATGCCTATGCAGCTAGAAATCTCGCCCAGAGAGCAAAATTAACCACATTTTCTGGGATTTCTTACATAACTCGGGTTAACGAGAGTTCATGTTCTGGACTATTCAACAGATTTATTGTAAACATTGTATAAAATTAGATTTTTGTTACAGCAGTTTTTTTCTTCGATATTTTTTTCACAAATTAGATTCTTCAGATTACGAATTGGTGCAGAAAAGTATTTAATTATTAATTAAATACTGCATGTTACACCTACACAACGTTTTTACCTGTAGGGGCTTGTGATAAAACAATGACCTGTAAAATATATAATTATCATATTATTACTTCTAACGGGCCATGTTTACAGGGCTCCAAAAGTATGTGTAAAAACATGTTGCATATATGTTGTGTTTTGAAAAGAAATTACTTTTTATCTAGTCGGGAAAAACATTCACTGTATGCCTACTTGCCAGTTTTGATATTGATCTCAACTCGTATTCGCGACTGACACTGCATTCCAATTTGCGACTAGAGTAGGCGATTTGTGTCCTTTAAGGGCGTTGATAAAATAAAATACCAAAGTATCTCTATTGATCAGTATCATATATAATAATGTCATGTAATATCGAACCTCTTGTGCTATGCATGTACTAATCCATTGGGGTGAGGGTTGAGGGTCTGTGACTCGCTGTCCTACCTTATTATATAAAGAACTGAATGCTTCAGAGTCGTTTAAATGCAGGTATTCCGTCTTGGTTTTACAGACACATACTATCATAAAATATAGAATTAGAAACTGAAAGTATACATAAGGTCCCTACTATGTCATGCAAGAAATTAACCGTCTGTCAATTCCCTATGGAAGTCATGCGAAGAAATGTTAACTGACGACTTCAAAATGTTGATGAGATGAGACAGGAGGGGCTTATAGGTTGACCCGTCCGTCTGTTCGTGTGTATGTCCGTCTGTATGTCCGTCTTCCAACAAAATGATCCATCCTCATAGGGTTGTCTAGGAATTCGGAACTTCTGTAACCATAGAATTGGAGGCTAGGATTACGGTATCGTAGTCGTAGCCACTACCTTTTTCAAAACTATTGCACCACAAGTACCCTGTGGCTGGACGTACAGAAGTCGTGTTTACTACCTGTCGTTATATGACCGTTATTTCTCATGTTTGAAATAATTTACATTTGACAGTGATAACGCTTGCATACGCCGGGAATCTGTTCTTGCGGATATAGGTATTTTCATTGCTAAACCTGGCTCAATCCACTTCCGATGGTTTAAAAATGGCGTAAGTTCTACCTCAATTCCGAATATATTAAAGAAACATTTAAATTGAAAGCTGTATGCGATTTATATATATGTATGTGAAATAATGCTCAAATCACAGCGGGTAGGAAACACGACGGCTGAAATTCTAGAATTAAGCATATTCTTGTACGGACACGTCGTCTCATAATAGTGAACATTTGTGCCAAGTTATTTCAGAATCCCTTGATGCATATTAAAGAAGTTATCCCACAGACACGAAAAGCAGACGTTGTTTTACCTTTAAGTATCACATTAAAGAGAAAAGGAAAAACGTAAGACGGGCATTAACTACATACTGCCGACGTTTTGTGTAAAGTTTGAGAGAGATAGATGTAAAAGTATTCAAGTAATTGCACGATCAAATTCATGAAGACACATATACAAACAGACCGAACAGACAGACCGCATGGAGACTCCTATATACCACCCTCCTTCAAGCTTCGTTTGCGAGTTATAATTATGAAAAAAATGCTACAGGAGCATAGAAAAAGCCGATATTTTATAAATAAGTCAGTTGAAAACCGGCATACAGTCTCCTTTACGAAAGGCGCAAATATTTGTACTGTTCTCAAGCTAACATGCATACAGTCAGGAAATCACATCGAATATTCTTTCATTGACGGCTATTAGCAAAATGGAGATTTTAGCAATGTTTTTTTTTTTTACTTTACCAAACGAGTATTGTTTCTCTATCCTTGAAACAGTGGGATTTACATGTAGATCATTCTTCAAGCAAGGAAATATGTACTTTAAATGCTGACAATGTACAATGTCTGGACAAAATCATTGATCAATCGAGTGTTTTTTTTTTCTTTCTTTCTTTTTGCTGTAATTTTACCTGTAATCAGACTAACACATTATATACAGAAACAAATCATGTTCAGCTTCCAATAAAATTTAAATATACATAACAGCTAAGCATATCAGTCTCTTTAAATGATGCTTTACAATATTTAACTGTCAGTTTATTGTTTTGATCGGTCGCAACAGGAAGAGGGGGGAATGTAGTCGTTTATAGAGTGTGTTAACATGTTAGTGAAAAGTTGTAAACATTTACCCCATTGTGATTTATTATGATGCGTTGTTTGTTTATAGTCACGAACTTCCGGTGGGTTAAGATATTTCACATCTCAAATTTTAAATATTCCTTCTTTGAGAAAAATTGTGATAAAAGAACAGTATCAAATTAAAATCTAAAACAAAACTGAAATGTCCTTTTAGTCGACAAGGTCGTTGACTTAAGGAAAATAGTGCAGGTATTTCACATATTTATTTAAAATAAAACATTTTGAAACATCTAAAATTTTTGTCATTTGCCAAAACATGACAATATAAATGTATAGATTCCGAAAATGACATAGTCAACTCAAATTTACATACCTTTAAAACCGATTACTTCATTTGTTCTATTTTCATAAGATACAAAGATCGTGATTTCGATAATCTAATATCGAGATCTCATACTTTGTCATAAAGTTAAAAAAATAAGATTTGAAATTTAAAACTACACAGAGAGTCATAATAGTAGCATGCTTTGTTTGTTGGAAAAGAACAACTTTTTAATGTTATAATTATGTTTAGGTTTTACACGCCCACTTGATGTGTACTTGCTAGAGCGTTTTACAAAAGACATGCCTAGGACTATGTTAGAAACACGCCCAACCCACAGCAAAATTTATTTGACGGCTTAAATATCCAGATCAACTAAGATGAACCTGCATAAATTGAGTCCAGTGTCGGAGTTTCAATACGCATGTGATTTTTCAGTATCAATATCATTAAACACACAGATAAAATCCCTCTATTTCAAGTGATTATTCCTTGTTTCTTCGACGGATTTTAGTAACAGAAAAGCGTCGAACACAGGAAAACAAACAATGTCCTCAGTATAAAACGTTTGATTCTCTCAAACAATTTCGCAACTTTTTTCACAAGTGAATAAATTATTGTGATGAAATACAAAAGTTCCCTAGTGGAAGGCAAATAAATTTCCCTACTGCAGTATAACATAATGATCTGATATCTGTCCATGAAATATACGGGAAATCGCACATACAATAAGAATATCAAGCTTTTAAAAACAATAATGAATATACAACAACAATAACGTCTTTTACAATAAAAATTGTAAAAGTTGTTAGTAAATTTAATGTTATCAATGTTTGTGCCATTCTAGTGCACTAAATGCTTTGCTTCTTTTTTAAGTTTTAGTCCAGTTTTTCCTAAGTACAGTGTTTTCTTTAATTTTATCATCTACCCTTACCTTTTGACCAAATTTATGTATTTGATTTAATATCACCCTTTTCATAAATAACTAGAGAGTTAGGGTAAAGAAGGTGTAATTCAGCGACGTCTGGCGGAACGCCAAACGTTACGCATCGCAACGTCGCGACATTACGTTCTATAAAGCTGTTGGAAAGTGCGATGCAGGAGGGCGATTCACCGGACATTTTGTTTTTTATTCTCGGCTGGATAATCTTGGTGGTTAAGCACTATATATGCTGTGTATGTGCAAGTCTTTTCTATATGACAATGGGTACATTTAAGAATTTTGAAAGGCATTTCAAAATTCATATATATTTTGAAGACAGCTGATGTGTATAAATTTTATTTATCATTCAGATATTTTATAACATTGCTGTATTACATACAACCATAGAAGTTATCAAGCGCATTGTCATAATAAACATGAAAAATTATGAAAACATTTGATGTTTGTGTTCTGTTTTGTATTGTAGGTAGTAATTATATACTGACAATTTAACTGTTATTGTTTCCGAAGTTCGGAACTCCCTACCGGTATTAACTTGCTCAACATTTGTTACTGACAACATCTCAACAAGTAACAAAAGCGGGTACTTCCAGTTGTCCGATGTTCAAAAACGAAAACTTTAGTCTGACTGGTTGAATCTTTCTATACATCTGTCTGAGTTTGTTTAGATGCAGTAGTTTCAAAAGATAAATTATAGCAAAAACAAGTATTTGGCGGTAGCTCAACCCCGAATATGTTACAACTTCACATGCAGAATACTATTTTTAAGATATATGCAACAAAAATCTTGAAGCACTTAATGAGATACATGTGACACAAACTTTTATGTATATTTTCGACTACGTCAAGGGCCATAACACTGGTCTGACTGTGTGAGATCAAATTAAAACATTTTATTATACCTCTCTTTTGTCTACAATGATAAAATCCCATTACCCGGGAAAGACATATTTTGACTATCAAAAACATTTTCAACCTTTCCTCTCTTTTGTATACAATGATAAAATCCCATTACCCGAGAAAGACATATTTTGACTATCAAAAACATTTTCAACCTTTTTGATACGTGACCAAGCGAAAGTGACTGTCAGGTCATGTGACCGCGCTGATATTAACCCGAGGGCAGAATGTCATCCGAGGCGAAATTATAATATACTCAAATGGAAGTGCTGATAACAATCCTGGGAGGTTTGATGACTTTTGGTCAATACTTTCTGAGATATGCCCGACACTAATTCAGACTGACGGACAGACGGACGGGTGGGCTAGGGCAACACTAATTGCCCCACCCAAACACAACATGGATGGAGGGAGGGGGGGGGGGTGCACATAAAAAGAAATCATTTCATATTGTAACATTCTCTATGCAAAAGAAATCAGTTACCGCCAGTTGCACCTTAAATTATACTTAATAACACATCTTCTTAAAATATGTCCTAACATTTCATGCGAGAGAATAAAATTACGGCTTTCTATTTACCGCGGAATAGCCTACAATCTTCTAAGTAAGTAACTTGAAAATATCCACATATATTCACGTGATAAAGACAACTATGAAATGTAATGATTTGTAAATACAAGAATGAAAGTATGTTTCAGAAAGTATTAGATTTTTTAAAGCGGTATGGCTAAATATCTATTTGCAAACAGCATTCGCCGTTTTAGTAATAAGACGTTTGCGTAACGTCAGAAAAAAGCGGGAAAATGCGCAACGCCAAACGCCGTCCATATCGCCATTTGAGACTTTATCATTTTTTTTTTGAGACTTCGTAGCTCGCAAATAAAGTCGGTAGTCAAGGACTTTATTCGTTATTTTGCTGAAAAATGCCTTTTAAGTAATTGTGTATTTTTTTTTAACTCTATGGACCAATCAATGCATGCTCCCAATTTATACAAAGAACGTCACTTCCGTAGAGTTCAGATTTGGAACAACACATGCTAAGATTTATGGCTACAACTTTATTAATCAAAAAGGGTCAGACTCAAACTTATCAGTTAACAAACTCGTGTGCAATCAATGCCGCTATGGGCTAAAAAATTTCTGGTAAAAGTGTATTTCATTGATTTGTCAAATGATTTTCTTATGATTTTTTATGTCAGAAAAATGCAAGAAAAAAAGGGGGATAGGGGAAAATTTATGACAATACTGCAAAAACGAAGTCGGTGACCCCCTATTTTTGTTTGCTTATTTTACAGTAAAATAACTTTGAAAGATATTATTAGTTTCGACGTCATTTGCGTAAAAAGTGTGCATTTGACCTTTTCAATAATAATTGTACATCGGGTGAAGATCAACTTTTGCTGTTATTTACGTATGTTATCAACGATGCAACTTGTTTTTGAAAATCCCGCTCATTACACCTTCTTCATCTTAATTGAGTCTTTTTGGCAGTATCCAGAATTGATTTTCAAAATCTTAGTACATGCTTTCAAGTATCCAAATTTTATTTCTTTTATATGTCGAGCAAAACAATGTTATCTCCCGCTTTTAAATGACACGGTATCTGTTTTTGCCTGCTCCAGTTTTGTGCGTGTACACAGGGATATTCTTGAGAGGCATTTTACGCGTTCATGTGTTTGCTGCGACGTCTTTTTACGACATTTCCGTATTTTGTTGTTTTGACGTTACATCATTGTATTATTTAAGAAATGAAATGATTTTTTTCGGTGTTCATGCGAAATGAACGACAGAATAGGATCGGCAAATCCATGTTTAATTTGCCGATCTTATTCTGTCGTTCATTTCGTATGAACACCGAAAAAAATAGTTTCATTTCTTATATTTACATTATATTTCATTTCCATTTGTAGACAAGATAATATTATAAATTGCACATATTTTGTGGCATTTAACATTAAAATCAGCTTCCCGGCCATTCTGTTCACCAGACGGAACAACCGCGACGTCATCTAAGGAACGTTCTCCCTGACTATACGCGGACTACGATAACGAAAACGCGACAACACGATGATGATAACGCGATACTACGATAACGGAAATGGTGAAAACGCGACGGTACGATGGTGAAAACGCGATATCACCATCGTAGTATCGTATTATCATCATCGTGTTGTCGCGTTTTCGTTTATCGTAGTTTGGTGATTTCGCGTTTTCAACATCGTACTACCAAGTATCGCATTTTCAGATCAACACATTCAAAGGCGATGGCCCTAACGGAATTCCATATTTATTAAGTAAGCGATTCGCGTGGCTTATTGTATGATTTACTAAGGTTCAGAATTCAAATTGCTTGAGCGCTAGGCTTTAAAAGTTTTATTCATTTATACCGATTTGAACATTAATACTGCATTAAACATCGGATATGGCGATTCATTCGATGACAGGTTGAGCAACGCTGTGCGATAAACAGCCGTGCAGTCTGATTTAAGTCTATGTTTGCTTATATATCTCTGACGTGCCAATGACTTCAATAAGTGTACAAAATAATGTATAGGCTCCTAGGCCGCCAAGTTCACGCTGCTATGCCGCCGGGCTGCTAGACCGCCAACTTCACGCTGCTAGGCAGCTAAAAGTACGGAAATACAGCTGATATCCTAAATTACGTACAGACGAAGGAACATATTACACAGACTTTCAGATAGTGTCATTTTCTATAAAAAAAAGTTTTATTTGCAGTTATTTACCCCAAATAAATATTTCATAAGCACTTTTTCCTTATTGTACGGCTAATATTTTAAGCAAAAATTGCAAAGTTCAGCAAATTTTTCCGATGGCGTGTAAAAAATTGTTTTCATACTCGTTTTTAGTCAATATTTCGTCGGCATTCAATGGGACACTAACCGGATTCCGTAGTTTCCCTTTGTCAACGGTGTAGCAGAAAATTTCACCTACGGTGCTGTAGTAAGAAATAATCCCTATCACCGGGCGACAAAGTGACAATGCGACAATGCGAGATTTTACTAATTCTCGCAACTATGTATATTGGATTTCAATTTCACGATGCGAGGTTTAAAAAAGACAAGCGACAATTAAGACGATAATTGTCGCCCTCTTAACCTCGCGAGGATTGTTAAATCTCGCATGTAAGTATGTTTTCGGACAAGGCGACAACGCGATAATTATCGCGTTGTCGCGTGTTGGCGAGGCGACAATCCTTATAATCCTTGTTGTGCATAGAATTCTGTGTATAGAGAATAACAAATTAACGACTAAATGACGAGTCTTAAAAGACCCCTGGTCGATTCATCTAATAAGAAACATACTTCAAGGGAGTAAATTTCACATTTTACAGACAGACTTATTGAGTTTGGGCACATAGCTTACTGACATAGCAATTTAGTGTAAGTATGTTGCAATCTAGGGTAAGTTGCAAAGTTATATTTTTGACATGACAATTCTATAAACACGAAGTACAAAAATGAGATCATTTGAATCAATTTAAATCATAGCTATAACATAGGTTTTATTGTTTTTGTTTTTCGTTGGGCAGTCTCCCAATTATCGTGCGGTCAAAAATTATAAGGAGCAGAATACCGTCACATAGATATGTTTTATATCACCCGCCAACAATCGGGCAAACAACACATATCATCGTCGTTTTACATGTATTTTTTAATCTTGCAATCAGAACACCAACAATGTTATTATTCTCAAATGAGCTATTAATAGATACTGAAATGTACAACACTTGCAAGGCCATAAAACTTTGATTTTAAAGATTATTTACCTTATGACACGTATATGACAAATCTTTTCATTATTTTGTCCTGTTTTGTTTTCATAGATATATCTAATTACGGCTTTTGATATCATATTTCTTTTAGTAAACGAAATTATCCTACAATACACGCAAAAATGAAATTAAGTGTAGTGAACAAAAAAATAAAACTACATATCATTATAAGGCAATATATCCACCATACAAATGCACAAAATGGGTTATGATGTAGGTATCTTGGTCGGTTTGTAAACCGATTAGTTACTTATCAATAGCCAGAGAGCACACAGGTCTACAGTAGCTGAAATTCAACGTATCATTTCCTGTGGTCAGTTACAGATGACAACTATGGTTTTTGGTGGACAATAAACAAAAGTCAAGATCACAGTAAACTTAAGCCATGTCAGATTATGAACTTATTAACTTGAGGAAGGTTGGGCCTTAGAACATCACATGTCATCGGACGGTTGACTTTACCTATTATATTATATGTATTACTTTGTCACCCAATTCAATTGAGACTGAAATTGTTATACGGTCAATATTTGGATAATGCTTACACTTAATAAGATGATTACATTCATCAGTTACATGTATGACATACTTCGTTCTGTGTACTTTCCTTTTGCGTCTAAATGGTTTCCGATCAAAAGCTTGAGAAAGTGTTGGCTCTTAGCTGCATATCTTCATACGAACACCTTTTGTTTGTTTTGGGTTTAACGCCGTTTTTCAACAGTATTTCAGTCATGTAACGGCGGGACGAACACCTGGGAGGCGAGTAAACACCCTTATAGGTTTTATGTCGGTTCATCATTTGGTCAATTGAAAAACATGTACACTGGCACTGAATGCAAATTCAAATTAACAGATGTAAAATGAACGATTTGCCAGAAGGAATACGTTCATCATAATTTGTAAAGCAAATATTTGTTAAATATAAACCAGCCAAATAACACAAACTTTTGGTAGTTCTGTGATATTACATGTAAATGTCAATTGCTCAAGACGAAGGGCAATAGTTTTACGTGTCATTCCACGACCACAGACCATTCAATAAACATTAAAAATAAAATATGCAAAGTATCTTTTCCAGCTTTGAATTATCAGAGCAAGTTGAATGGGACAGGATGAATGGCAAATGTAAAGAAAATCAACTTCCTGAAAACCTGCTTCCATATTCCTTTCAGTTTATGTTCGAGGGAAAACGAGGTGACCCGCATTATTTCAGACATGGACAAGCTAGACCGAATCTAATATTCTTCAAGAATCTAAATGATACCCTCACATGAAAAGATTCTACATAGCTTTATGAATCTCAAACCCATATCGGTAATTGGTGAGGGGCAAGTTAATCGGAGTGAGCAAATTCATCAGTTTGTCTATAGTTGAGCAGCTGTAAACATTTTGTAGATTAGAATAAAATAACATTTTAACCAACGTTTACAATGACAAGAAAGTATGGTATACTCACTGCAAATATTACTCCTCTCATTTTGCATCTCGTTAACATACTGCGTTTTACACAAGTTTAAAAAAACTTCAAAACGTATTCAGGATGAATGAAAAGATATAATACATAAATACTTCAACTAGGTAGATCATATTACTGAGTTATATGGAAGGCCGGTGAGCCATGCTAATTATCAAATGCTAAATGACAAAAACTCTTTTGCTATACGCTTATTGTCAGATATTGACTGTTAATAATTATTGTTAAACGATAGATGATAATTGTTATTTGCGAAATACGAAACAACAAATACCAAATACTTATTGTTAGATAAAGAGCTGAATATATCAATGTATGAATACATCCTGTAAATAGTCATTGGCCTTTGTTACATAACTTTGTTTTTATTAAATATACCCTCTAAACAATTTAGAGAGAGAGGTTTCGGTCCCATTAGAACATGTTATTGCTTCAAGTCAGACTAATGGAACTTTGTATGATTTGACCACGTGACAAAATGGCGGAAAGTACACACAATTTGAAAATAGTAACGAAAATTATTGGATAAATGTCAAATGTTGGGAATATAAACACTTAATTTCATTACAAAGTGTTAATAAATGTGACAACGAGGTTTTAAAGACAAAAAAATAACACAAAAGGATAATACAAAAATGAACACTGAGAGTTCTTGTGATTGATGTCCGCAGGCTATGAGACTTAAAAATTTATAAATTGGAAAATAAGATCATCGTGACAATACGGTATATCTTCATTTTTTGTTGTTGTTTTTTTTTTCGGAGTATTTGTAAGCTAAGTATGTATGAATGAATATGCATACATGATGCATATACGTATAAAATACATAACTTTACGATATGGGTAATAAAAAGAAGCAAGAAGACAAAGGAAAATTGAATAACCATGAAGGTCAGAAACACAAAGGTCAGAGGCAGATAGATAATACGAGCACGTGTGAAATGCTTAGTAAATCTACAGAATTATTATATGAACAACAGAGTGCACACAATATACATCATATACAAAACATGCAAAACATGCAGACAGGACTAGGCATGCAAAACATGCAAAACACGCAGACAGGACTACATGTAGGACAAGGGCAGGAACAAGGACAAATATATTTGCACATAAACAGTGTGCCATTTAATCCGATGGTGAGCACATATCAGGGATTACACTATGGAACACCACAGCCAAATACACAAATGATCGATAACGGTATTCCGCCGTGGGCGGCAAGTATATGCCAACAATTAAACAATATCCAAGGTGTAGTGGAAAATCAAGACAAAAGACGGCAATTTTTAGAAGGTAAATTCCAGGAGCAAAACATAAGATTATAAAAATTAGAGTCTCAGTTAGCACATCTGTCAACCATAGATTTATGGATAAATAAAACAGATAGAAACATTGAACATACACAGAATGAAGTAAAGTCAATAAAAACGAAAATCTCAGAATATGACTTATCAATACAAAACTACAGTGACATGTGCGACGAAATAACTAGCAACAATACTGCAATGGACAGAAGTTTGAACTATTTAACGAAAAAGGTAGACAAAGTACAGCAACACCAAAATGATATCATTCAGAACCAACAACAAACAAATGAAAAAATCACAGATCTACAGTGGCGCAGCATGCAAGAAAATCGTGTGTTCTCTGGAATAGAAGAAAGTAAAGATTTCTTACAGAATGGAGAAAATTGTGAAGAAATAATAAGAAATTTCATAGAGGATGAAATGAATATTACCGAGTACATGTCATTCGATCGCGTACACAGGCTGGGCCGATATAATCCCGCTGCAGAATACCCGAGGCCAATAGTGGCTAAATTTACATTCTATAAAGATAAAGAATATGTAAGGAGTAAAGCTCCCGGATCACTTATAAACACTGATTACTTTGTAAAGGAGCAGTTCCCTCCAGACATTGAGAGTAAGAGAAAAGAACTGTACAAGGTGGCGACAGAGGCGCTCAAAATCCAAACAAATAAAGTCCGTCTTGTAAGAGACAGGCTGTACATAAACAAGAAGCAATATACGATGGGACAACCCATACCGGGCTTCGCAAAGGCAAATGAAAACAATATGTTAAACACAGACACGCGCAATCAAAACGATGAAAGACAAAACAAAATACAAAGCAGACAATATATAAATACCCAAAGGAAACAGAATTTACGGAGTGGAAATGTAAGTAATACGCCTTGGTCGAGGCAGAATTTGCAGAATAGTATGCCGCATACAGTCGAGAAACCATTCAATATACCTATTAAGAACCAGTTTAGTGCATTAAGTCAGGAAACGTTGATGAGCACACCTGTAGGACGCGAGAATTATGCAGGTAAAACAAAAGCGAGATCCCCTTTAGATGCAGACATTACGCTTAAAAAGCAAAAGGAAGCATCTTCAGAGAGAGATGATGAAAGCGAAAGAAGCGAAATTTTGATTGACCTAGATTTGACACAAATGCCGAAAAATACACAAATTAATTTAACAGATCAAGCAAAAGGTGACAATAGCGATCAGAGATTAAACGAGACACGGACAGGGACGGACGAAAATACAATATAGGGATAATGACCCTTTATTATCCGAAGGTGAACTAAATCATAAAGATTTGAATATATTATGTCTTAATGTATGTGGATTAGTGTCAAAGCTAAGATGTCCAGAATTTATTTCATTTTTGAATAAATATGATATAATAGGATTACAAGAAACAAACACTGATGTTTCGGATGATATACAAATTTCTGGTTATAATGTACATGTTTTTAATAGCAAAAAGCTATCTAGGTACCGGTCAGGGGGTATTGCATTACTTGTAAAGCATGAATAAACTCCATATATAAAAATTGATGTCGGTTGTAATTGTAAACTGGTACAATTTTTACTATTTCAAAGTCTATATATGGTATACAGGATGGAAAGGCCAAATATCTTAAATGTGGCATTGTTTATGTACCACCCGCTGGGTCAAAGTGTGCACATGATGACCCATTTCTTGAACTTCAGAACGAAGTTTTTAGATACTGTATAAATAATAAACACATATTGCTTTTTGGAGATTACAATGCAAGATGCAGTAATATGTCTGACTATGTTCAAATGGACGAGTTTATCTCTGAACTGTATGATTTGGAATTTGTTGAAGATGAGGATGCTGAAAGAATACAGAATTTTAATACATATAATATACCAATCGAAAGAAAAACCATGGATTATGTCATGAACAATTATGGCTACCAGTTGATAGATTTTTGTAGAAATAATAATTTATTTATATTGAATGGAAGATTCGGGTCAGATTTCCACGACACGAAATTAACATGCAGAAATGCAAGTACAGTTGACTACTTTTTATCAAGTTCTTGTGTATTTAGAAATATTTCAAACTTTTGTATAGAAAACTTTTGTGACCTCTTTTCGGATGTGCACTGTCCAGTAACTCTTACTTTAAAAACAACTTTTTCTCCTATGTTGAGAAATACAACTACTGAAAAAGAACAATATTGTAAACATTGGGATTCGAGGAAATCAGAATCTTTTACAGAAAATTTTGATATTATTAAAGTGGCAGAGATTGAATACAAGTTAGATGGTTTTATCTGGAGAGCAAATTATTTCCCAAAATGATATCGATGATATTGTCTATGATATTGGATGTATTTTTGAAAATTTTTCAAAGGAGACTTTTGGTATGGTGTACAAAAATGGACACCATAAACAAAACTCGTATACAAAACCATGGTTTAATAGGTCGTGTTTAAATGCCAGAAATTTATATAACAAAACAAGAAGGGCATATAACAGATTTAAAACAAATTACTATAAAACACTGTTGAATCAAGTTAGTAAACAGTATAAGGATACGTTGAGAATTTCTCATAATAAGTTTAATTCGGACAGAATTGTTAGATTAAGAAGTCTGCGAAATGCTAACCCAAAGCAGTATTGGAAGGTTATAAACTCGAACACAAATTCAAAGCCAGTGAGTGCTCCATTAAATGATTTTTATGAAATTTTTAAAAAGGTGAATGTTTATGAAGATGAAAATGAAATAAATGACAATAGTGTTAACGAAGAAGACATACACGTTAATACAGAAATAAACGGTCCTATAACAGAGCAAGAAATTTTACAAGTATTAAGGAGTCTAAGCAATAATAAATCACCTGGTATAGATAATATTGTAAACGAGCAATTAAAGGCAACAATAAATACTATGTTGCCAATTTATACAAAATTGTTTAATATTATTTTTAATGAAGGCATAATACCAGAAAGCTGGACAATAGGAGTGGTAAAACCTATATACAAAAACAAAGGTGATCCAAATTTACCAGAAAACTACCGTCCAATATCATTGTTAAGCTGTTTTGGTAAATTGTTTACCTGTATCATAAACAAGAGACTAAATTTATATGCAGAAAAAACAGGTCTTATAAAATCAACACGAGCAGGGTTTAGAAAAAATTACTCAACAAATGACAATTTGTTTATCCTTAAAAGCCTAATTGATCTTGTTAATACAGATAAAAAGAAATTGTTTTGTTGATTTTAAACAGGTTTTTGACTCAGTTTGGAGAGTAGGACTTTGGCAGAAATTACAGAAGCAAAATATAAACGGAAAATGCTATAATATCATTTATAAAATGTATGAGAATATAAAGTCAAAAGTTGTGACCCATGATGGAAGTTCTCCTTTTTTCAACTGTTTAAACGGCGTTCGTCAAGGAGAAAACTTGTCCCCTTTTCTGTTTAGTATCTTTCTGAATGATTTAGAGGATTATTTAAACGGTACTAATGTACATGGTGTCGTTAAAGAGTCAGTCTCAGATGATTCACGATTTTTTTTTTAATTGTTCATTTTACTCTACGCTGATGATACAGTCATTTTAGTGATAATAAAGAGGATATGCAACATGCATTAGATTGTTTCAAAATATATTGTGATAAATGGGAACTTTCAATAAATGTTGATAAAACAAAAATTGTAATTTTTAGCAAAGGAAGACAGCCAAGAAATCTCCAATTCAAAATTGGAAATGATACCGGTACTGTAGAAATGGTCGATAATTATAAATATCTTGGTATATATTTTTCTAGGAGCGGAGCTTTTTTACAAGCCAAAAACATATTGCCGAACAGGCAAACAAAGCATTATTCTGTCTTTTGAGGAAGATTAGAACTTTATCACTACCTTTTGACATGAAGATAGATCTTTTTGAAAAAACAGTAAAACCAATACTTTATATGGAAGTGAAATCTGGGGCTTTGGTAATATTGATGTTATAGAAAGAGTTCCATTAAAATTCTATAAGTACGTTTTCAGTTTAAAAAAAAGTTGACACCATCCTATATGATCTATGGTGAATTAGGCATCACTCCAGTTTCTGTAAATATAAAGAATAGAATTGTAGCTTTTTGGACAAAACTTGTAGAAAACACTGGTGATGTAGCCCAACAAAAGGTATCATCTAAAATTTATCAGTTGATTTATGAATTGCATGCGTCTAAAGAAACTAAATCCAAATGGATTGAGAATATCAAAAATATACTTTGTATATCAGGATACTCAGGAATATGGTACAGTCAAAGTTTTTCAAAGCCCAAGTGGTTAATTAAATCATGTTCTCAAAAACTAAGAGATATTTTCATACAAACATGGTATGCGGAAATAGAAAGAACATCAAATACAAATATGTATAAGCTCTATAAAACTGTATAAACAAAGCACGTATATCAATACTTTACCTACATATTTATGTAAAAGAATGATGTCATTTTTAACAAGACACCATCGTTTACCAATAGAAGTTGGAAGATGGAGAGGAACACCTTCAAACGAAAGAAAATGTTTATTCTGTAATGATATTGGTGATGAATTCCATTATGTATTAGTATGTTCACACTTTAATGATATAAGAAAGAAATATATAGACAACAAGTATTACCAACGACCAAATATCATAAAATTTGGAGCATTACTATCTAATGATAACTATAAAGATCTTAGGAACTTAAGTTAATTTATGAATAAGATAATGAAAACTATAAGTATTTAAGGCAAACTGTATAATTGTTATATATTGTGAAATAGTACCCTATTATTTGATACGTATATGCTGAAATACTATTTCATTGTCTGATACATTTACGCTGAAATAGAATTATTTCATTGTTTTGTTAGTACATTGTACTGTAATGGTAAATTTGTTATGTACTAAAAACTATTTGTCTAGATGTATCTTTTATATCAATGTCCTTGGTTACATGAATCATTGTAATGGTAAATTTGTTATGTACTGAAAAGTATTTGTATACATGTATCTTTTGAATGAATGTTCTTGGTTACATGAATCATAATCTTAGAAACCATTTAAATAGAAGATAATCTGGCGTTTCCCTAATACTAGCTAGTTTTCATTAATAACCAACATGAAGGAAACCGCAAAGCCTTTGGAAAGCTGCAATAGTAAACAAATAAATTTTAATTTTAATTTTATATCGCGATGGTAAATAATCTAAATTGTCTTCCGAAACAACATATACATTTATGATCCATGTAACAAATAAGTATATAGTGTATAGTAAATTAGGTTGCCGTTTCCTAATATATCGCTACACTAAACATACATATGTTATGTACCGTCATTGATATTGTTTGAAATGTTTTTCTTTACTGTGATGCTTTGCTGTTCATTATGTATGAGCCTAAGTATTGATATAAAAGTTGAAAGTTGAAAGTTGAATAAAAGTAACAGTCATTGATTTAAGGGATACAGTTAATTAACTCATAAAGCTAAAGCATTTGACGATTAGCAATGGACATAGGCTATTTGACATTTAGCATTTGGCTTTAAGCATTAAGAATATGGCATGTTGTAATTTGTATGTAGTATTTGGCATTTAGCATTAAGTAATTTGTATTAAGCATTAAAAATTTGCCATCTATCATTTGGCGATTAGTATAAAATTGGAAATTAGTATAAAAAGCCATACTACGCCATGCTAATTACCAGATGCTGAATGACAAATATTGACTGTCAAACGGTAATTGTCAAACGATAAATGCAAACTGTTCTTGATGACTTGTCAATAATATTCTATTATTCACACCAAATTTTTGCCGCGCATCTCGTGGCCAAATCTCAATTTATTTAATTGTCTAATGGATTGAAATAGAAAAAAATATTCGTCAATACCTTAAAGAGGCATACAGTGTGAGAAAAGCAGAAGTTTAAAGGCTAATTAATAATTAAGATAACTGTAATTTCTTCTGTTCATACAGCCATCACTAATACGTATTACATGTATTGTTCAGATATACCATACTTATAACCTATACATAATTCGTCATATAAATCAAATCATTGTTTTATCTGTGTTTTTACTATTCATTAGCCAAAGGCAAGTTCTTGTCAATGTTTGCTAATAAAATGTTGTAGTTGATAATTGTTTTGTTAATAAAAAAAATGCCAAACAATAAATTGCTGAGTACTTATTAAAAAAAAAAGAGCTTAATGTATCAGTGTATGAATGTATCCCTCAAACAGTCATTGTCCTTTGTTACATAATTTTGTCTCTATTAAAAACTCTTTTCTAAACATTTCAAGAGTAATTCGAACCAATGTTCTTGTGGCGGGAAGAACATGTTTGT
The DNA here is from genome assembly GCF_021730395.1 of Mercenaria mercenaria. NCBI lineage: Eukaryota > Metazoa > Mollusca > Bivalvia > Venerida > Veneridae > Mercenaria > Mercenaria mercenaria. The sequence goes on from NW_026463636.1 coordinate 35,499, forward strand.
TTGTAATGTCAGATTGGTACAATGTAGAAAATTATGTGCTTTAAAACAACAAAAATACTTTCATTAGATTTGAGATACAATTATCATTAACAGTTATTACTCATAAAATTTAAAAAAATGACGATTTGCAATACCATTTAGCAATTAACAGCATAAGCTATCCTTAACCTAAAAAATGAAACTTTTAATAATTTAAGACATGTTATATTCTACCAGCCTAATTTAAAACAATGGTATGTTACTTCTGCCACAGAAACATTGGACAAAAACTGTTTACACTAAAATGTTGCGCAAAAATGTTTTAGATAGAGACGAAAGTATGTACAAAGAGGGATGCATTCATATACTGATATATGCAGCTCATTGTTAATAAGCACACAGCAATAATCATTTCGCATATATTGTATCACAGTTCTCATTTAACAATAAGCATTTACGAGTATCATTTGACAGTCAATATTTGACATTCAGCATTTGAAATATAGCGTTTAAGTATTTGGCATTTAGCATTTGGCAATAAGCATAGCTCATCGGCCTTCCATATATCATACTATGGACGGCCAATGCGTTTTGCTAGTTGCCATACGCAAAATGAAAAATAAAAAAAATGCTAAATATCGACTTTTTTTTTTGTTGGGTTTAACGTGGCACTGACACAAATATGGTCATATGGCGACTTTTCAGCTTTCATGTTGGAGGGAGATCCCTTTCGTGCATTATTTCATCACGAGCGAGCACCTTTTAGGAACCACCGACCTTTCGTTAGCCAGCTGGATCCGACATATTAATGCTAACTGCCGAATATTTAACGCTAATAGCTACGAACAAAATGCTTAATGTCATACACTTTATGCTAAACTAATGCTTTTTGCCAAATGATGAATGCTAATAACCAAATTCTTGTACTGTATGAGTACGGTTAATGGCCTATATTTTTAAACTTAATTATCTAGCTTATAATCATTTCAAATCATAACATGTGACCTAAACATCTTATTCTTAACCGTTAAGAAATATGTTTTAGCACTGTGTATCGGCCTTCTATGCACAACTATTTGTTGAAGTTGGTAATTCTAATTCTAATCATTATGGTGACATATTTCTGCATCTACTTAAGCAGATAGTTTTCGCGAAAATTCGTACAGTTTTCGTGAAAATTTAAAAACTTTTCGTGAGAAGAAACTCTTGTTCTATGTAAAAAAACACAATAGTGCCAAATACTGCATACGATAACAGATACGGAATGAACAGAAATATTAAAGGGAGTTAAAAAAAAGGGCTGATTATGTAATCCATCTGAATGTTATAATTAAATCTCTATAAGTGGAAGACACTCTTACAGGTGGTGGTTGGAGCCTGAGGTGGATATAACACATTCATACCGTAGTGGGGTCTATAATCTTTATGCAGTACAGGGCACTATTTTGACAGATAGTCTCGTTAACCAGATAATATTTTCACGAAAACGTTCTCCTGATTTAACGAAAGTTTATTCAATTTTTCGCGGAAAGTATTGTTTTTTCTCGAAAGTTCATAAAAATTTTATTAAAAATTTTATGATTATCGTATGTAGAAATATGCCACCATAAATCATGTATCATGTGCATTTTATACACGGAGTTCTTTTTAAAATGTGTTCTTTTTCTATCCCAGTGTAATTAAGATAAACCATAATTTTAAGTTTTACTTTACTAGTATATGATCTGGTATTTTTTTTCACTAATGTTAGAGCCTTTCTCAGCAAGGAATGATTTTATTTACATTCTGTTGTTAAACTTGTTGAAAATAGGGTACGTGCGAGGTTGGCATGCCATAAACGCGTTTAAACCCCCCGTTTCCTTTATATAGGCTACTGAACGTTCCATGGCAGTGCCCCTATTTTGTGTTGCGTATGTTGTCTTGTTTGCTGTAAGCGTTTCTTTCCTCTTGCTCCTCACTGTGACAGGATAGTCGAACCGGGGACAGAAACTACAGGAACAATTTAACACGCATTACAATATTTACAATCTTTATTACTGAACCGAATTTAATGTATTTTACATGGAAATTTAAGTTATAAAATACAGAAAACCGTGACACACTACTGGATGCACATGCCATTAAAAGGGTCATAAATTGGCCTTAATTTTTTTCAAACGATTTTAACAGAGTTTTAACAGATCACCATAAAAATTCACCAATTACTTCTTACTATTTAATGGGATTTTCATGACCATAGTTTTAATGCCATATATTAAAAAGCCATGAAATAAGTATATTAAAACCCTGGTAAAATATACCTTGTTAAAATGACTTTGATGGTCATGAAAAGCTGCTTAACATAAACCATTAAAATAAGTTAATTGGCTCCTTAAAACTCCATGAAATTTTTTAATTGGCATGGAATTTATGTGCCATTAAAAAGTACCAATTAATTCCACATTAATTAGTTAATTCTAATGGGGCCATTAAGTTTTAATACCCTGTTAATGGCCGTTTATTATTTAAAAAATGATTAATGGTCTCATTAAACATGTCATATTCTATTTTAATGAGTTCGTAATATTTTAATGGTGTATCAAATTAAGGGCCATGAAAATTTGCCATCAGAATTAGACATCTTAAGATAATCAACTTCATATTGATATTTGCCGTATTGATTTAAACTACGTATTACTACACATGTAATAGTATCTATACATATGTACTGTTTTGTAAAATGCTAAAAGAATATTTGATTCTTCTTTTTTTCTCTCATTAATTTGTAATGTAAACACATGTAACAGCCTCGTACAAACATTTGTCATATTGTATCCTCATTCTGTCATATGTTCATATGAAATGAGAAAATAAATGAATGGGTTTACAGGTACCGGTTTAATAGATCAAGTGACCATGTGGATAGTTTTAACTATTCAACATTTTTATATTGAAAAACATTTTGACCAAGTTTTTACTGGCACAGACATTAAGCGTCAGGTGTATTCAAAAAGCAACTGTTGATAACAATGTCAGCGCACAATGGGTGATCACAATTTAGCTCTCCTTCAGTACTTTGTGCTCGGGTGCATGCACTTTAACAGATAAGAGCAATGTTTGAGGGATTGCATCACAAGTAGCTCCCCCAATCAAGCGTTCAAGCGTACCATGCACACACATTCATTGAAACGAAGAAGCCATTGATCTGCCCATGCCCCAAATGAATTTATGGTAACTTGACAGGGAAAACCAAGATGGCGTCACGAAATTAGGGTTGGTCACATTATTTACTCCTATAGACGATATGCTGCTACAGAGGTCTAAAGATGCATTTTAATCCTTTAACACACACATAAACAATTGTAAAAATGCATCTAATTTATAAAAATATATAATCAAATGTTCTGAAACTCACCATGAAAACTAGTCAATTTTTGTGCGCATTTCGCGGAAAAATTATGTATCCAAACTGAAAATAATTTATATCCTCATATCTTTGAATATGTCCTTCAGGTGCTCCACCTATGAACAAAAGAACTTATCCACTGAGTTTTATGCTATTTGCACTGGAATTTCATCAGTAAATTATAAATTTCTGTATTTTACACCCTAAAAAGTTGAAACCTGCCTGCAGTATGAGGGTCATTAAAACAATTCAAAGTACATGTAAGTTTTCTTTGTCCTTATTTCTGAGACTTTACATCCTCACATATTAAGAGTTTTGAGTGATGTGTTCATTTCTTAGTAATTCTACATTGTTTGTATTTTAATTTTATAAAACGTTTACAATCTTTTCAATCTGTGTCCTAGTTAAAATGTGTTTGCTACTGTTTGAATAACCCTCAATGTCAAAACTTTACTGACTTGCATGGAAATCTCATGGAAAGCGTGGACCTTAGGCCATACTAAATTAATGTATGTTTAATGTAATTGATAAAGTACATTTTCTTGATTTTCTGTTGCCTCCCAAAAAATACAGAGCCAGTTTAGATGAGGATTTCTTCATTTGAACATGAAAGGGTCATAAAACATAATGTAATATACCCAAAATCAGCTATGTTTGGGTTCATTTTCCGTTCAAAGGACTGCATGAGTTTTACGATAAACATATTTTTGGAACTGCATAGCCCCTTGTTACTGAATTTATTTGCAACAAAATATTGAAATTTATAATTTACTGATGAAATTCCAGAGCAAATAGCATAAAACTCAGAGGATAAGTTCTTTTGTTCATAGGTGGAGCACCTGAAGGACATATTCAAACATATGAGGATATAAATTATTTTCAGTTTGGATACATAACTTTTCCGCAAAATGCGCACAAAAATTGACTAGTTTTCATGGTGAGTTTCAGAACATTTGATTTTATAATTTTATAAATTAAATGCATTTTTACAATTGTTTATGTGTGTATTAAAGGATTAAAATGCATCTTTAGACCTAAGTAGCAGCATATCGTCTATAGGAGTAAATAATGTGACCAACCCTAATTTCGGACGCCATCTTGGTTGTTCATGTCAAGTTACCTTAATTCAGACTGTAAGTCTTAACAATCATGTGTAATTTTCACTTCTCTATAAACTTTAGTTTCTACTCAAGGATTGGAAAAATTGAAAATCTAAACTTGTCTGAACACATTTCATAATGTAAATTCCTTACCCCACCCACATTATTATACAAATGCTGATTATTTGGACAGGAAAAACAAAATACAGAAAAAGTGGCATGCATCAATACGTATTTACCCTTACCAAAATAATGTAGATTGATGTTATAAAACAAATTGATATGTTTTCATCCGACTTTCATTGAAATAAATCCGAATTTTGTAGGAACACAACTTGGCAAATATTTGGAAAAAAAGACGTAACTACATCAAGGGGAAATAACTTTAATGCAACTAAATATAACATCATGATACATTATAGACGATGTGTGTGTAGAATGTACTTATTGTGATTAAAGTCCATTTTAGAACAATATGGGACAGGAATTATTAGCATTAAATGGGACAAGTGCAAGCCAAAAACGAACAAAGATATTTTTTGTGCTTCTGAAAATATACGAATCACATTTTACAGAATGTAGGATTTAATGGGTATCACATTGCTGTTAAGGGCCATTGATTTTACTCTTAAATGAAATCGTACAGAACCTTAACATTTAATTGGCATTAAATCAAAGTTAAGGGTCATGAATTATCCTTTTAAATTTAAAATATACAGAATTTCATTATTTTTTCAAAGCCATTAACTGTTTAAGCTACCAAACCAAATTTTTAACGGCATGATTCATGTTCAAAAATGGGTGTTTTAATGGTATTTTAACATGTAACCCATCAATATTGTGAAACCTGTTAAATAAAGTGATGCAGGAATTAATGGGGCTAATTAACAATTCAATGTTAATGGATATTTTACTTGGTTTTAAACCATGCTTAATGGTATGTGCATCCAGTAGTGACAGGTATTTTATGCGTAAAACCTGACATTTATCTCAATAACGCAAAAATTTACAAAAAGATGATGCAATACCTGTATTTTAACTACAGATACGTTGAGACCCGTATGTCACTTTGTGACACTCACTCTGCTTATCGCCCCCTTCCTTTCCCCTTGCATTTGCGCTCCCTTGATTTGGCATTCCTCCCCTTTTATATGAGTCAGTTACCGTCTATCTTAATTTTGGCTGCCGGAATCCTAAGGCGGTGCCCGATAGTTGTTTCTTCCTGCGTATGTGTGTGCGTTTGTGTGTTTAATCAATTGTGCGTCTGTGTGGCTTGGGCGGTGCCCTACAGTGTTGTTTTATCTTACTTGTCTGTTTATCTATGTAAGTTCTGTGATTAAGGAACGTAGCATTCCCTTTTGAATATTCATTCTTGTTTCACTTTCCTCTTCATCCCCCTTTTCTACCCCAAACCCTTCCTCTCCCCTTTTTCTATATTTTGCATAAAATTAAAATGTACTTGGATTTTTTAACCAGCCCGTATATAATATTTTTCCTTTACAGCTTCTTTTTGCAGTGGGCCTACTTTGCAAATGCGTGGCTCTGAGGCTGTGTTTGTGGTGCTCTGTGCTTCCGAGAAATCTACCCTTACCTTTTATCTTTTATCGTAAGCATTAATTCGGTAAACAACGTTTGCGAAAGATACGATGTGAATTGCCTATGTCAAAACTTTACATTCATTCTGACAATAATTATTTCAACTGACAATTATTTGAAATGCAAGTTTATAAAAGAATAATATTTCCTTTTTGCCCATTGGAAAGAAATTAAGTCTGAGAAGAAAATATAGATTTGCATTTATGTAAATGTGGTATCTATCACATAAAATGAAAAATCTGAAAATATATTAAAGAAGCTCCTATCCTTTACAGGACTCCATGGGTATTTGATGTTTTGAAATTTGAACATCACCAATTTTTAGAAAGAAAAAGTTGTTTTACATCAAAATTGAACAGCATATGAAATAGATGTATTTTTCTGAAAACCGTGTATCAATTTGCTGATATGCCTTGAATTCCCGAAATGTGACCATATTAAAGGCCTACACATATTGAAAATACAAGAATGAAATGTTGTATTATATCTTTTGTTTTATTATATTTGCAACAATTTTGACAGCTGCGTTTTTGGAAATTTCAGCTCTAGGGCATTACTGCAAATGCATCAAAACGGAGATATGTAGTCTAAAAATGTGGCCCTTTAACATTAGCCCTTTTTGGGAATTCAATGATGAATCAGTAAACTGACAATCACTTTTTTAAAACAATATTAAAATTTTACAAGCTATTCAACTTACAGGTAAACAACTCGTACTTTCTATGATTCGACTATGTTCAAATTTTGAAACGTCAAATATTAAATGAATCCTTAAACGACAATTCACAGTTGCGCTGATATTTCTTAATAAAACTGTGAAATATTATTATTCGAATTAAAAAAAAGTAAGTATAAAAATTATTACCTACTGCAGTAAGGCGACTTTTTAAAAATAATTGTCGTTTACTTTGAAAAAAATAACGGAAAAACACTAATTGGACGTATACGTCCATTTCATATACGTATTAGTTACGGCTACTGCGCAGAAAATGATGGTTGAATGGGCATTAAAACGTAAAAGAAAAAAGTAAAGATTATTCTTCTATTTACAAATGCTTTTTACTACCAGATACACTTTCCGGAAGTTCATATACTGTTTCTTATATTCTTTTTAACTCTATTTTGTATGTTTTGACATTTGGGTTACTAGCGCCTGTGAACTCTGACCTCTTTATATGTTTCGACGTCAACATTAAATCGCCCCTATTTAATTCCTGGTATGAAAGCGCTAGTATTTACGCATTTTCAGTAAGACTAAAATGCTTCAAAAATGTCAGCAATATAGTTTCATATACGTTGAACTGCAATAATAATTATGAACTGTTGCTTTAAATACTTCCATACACTACGGGGGAGAGGGATAACAAAGTCTTATAAAAGTCAATAACTATACATTTCTAATGTGCCTATTTAGCTGAGAAAAGATACATTATGGCATAAAAGTATTTTACAAGCCCTAATATATCTGCTTTAAAAATGTCAAAAAGATAGACATACGTAGGTATTTAAACTCAAATGTTTGAGTAATAATCATCCTATCATTTTTAGGAATGGTCTCCGTCCGCCCGTCTTTCCGTCCGTCCGTGTAACATTTTGTGTCCGCTCTGCATCACCTAAACCCCTTGGAGGATTTTCATGAAACTTGGGTCAAATGATCACCTCACCAAGACGATGTGTAGAACTCATGAAACTTGGGTCAAATAATCATCTCATCAAGACAATGTGCACAACTCATCTGTCAACCCTGCCGGCTCAAGGTCACAACTCAGGGTCAAAGGTTTTAGCCTTCCATTTAGTGTCCGCTCTATATCTCCTAAACCCATTGAAGGATTTTCCTGAAACTTGGGTCAAATGATAACCTCATCAAGACGATGCTTAAAACTTATGAGTAAGCCATGTCGGCTCCATGTCAAGGTCACAACTCAATGTCAAAGATTTGAGCCTTCTATTTTGTGTCCACTTTGTATCACATACACCCCTTGAAGGATTTTAAAATTCATTGATGTCGTTATACATGGACAGTGATATATACTTCACAGCTTCAATGCTTCCACCGAATGCCATCAACCATTTCACTATCCTTAACAGTGGCGGGGGATATAGCTGTCTTTCAGACTGCCTTGTTATACATTAAAATCTAAGAACAATATAAGTTTACATGTAGTAAAATATCTAGTTTCCTTCGAAAGTCTTTCCCTCGACAGTAATATATTAAAATAAACATTGTAATCAAATGGAACTGAACTACAATGTATATAAATAAGAAATGAAATTGGCATTTTCCGAGCCCATGCGAAACGAATGACAGACTTGATCGGCAAACACATGAAGCGCAATCCGTCCATGAGCTCCGATTAAAATTTAATCCATTTTTAGCTTTGTGATCGCCCTTCGTCCGTCGTCGTCTGCCCACAATGTCTTGTGAACACATTTTGCAGTCAATTTCAATCAAACTTGCACTCAACTTGTATTGGCATAATATCTCGGATCCTTTCGAAATCTGGCCAGAACATCATGGATTCCAGAGTCATGGCCCCTTAAAGGGCCAAAATTTGCTATTTTGGCCTTTGCATAGATATAAAGACTTTATGGTTTGATTTTATACAAACTTGCAAAATATCTTTAACGACAATAGATTCTATGATGAATCCGTCAGATCCAGTTATAGGTTCCAGAGTTACGTCCCAAGATTGACCTTTAAAAGAGCCAGAATTTGTTAATGTTTAACAAATGAACACAATCGAAGTGACATTTTAGATTCGATTTTAACCACGCTCACAAACATCTTAAGTCAACATAAGATCTCAGTTCCTTTCGAAAAACGGCTAGATTCCATCATGGTGCCTACTGTTACTGTCCCAGAAAGGGGAACACTTTTCTGTTTGAGGTTTCATTTATCGTTTGATTTAATCCAAACTTGCAAAGAACGTTTATCTTGATGATCTCTGGCTAAGTTCGAAACTTGGTCATGTGGGGTCAAAAACTATCAAAAGGAAAAGCTTGTTAACACCCTAGAGACCATATTTATGACATATCTTCATGAAACTTGGTCAAAATGTTTATCTTGATTATTCACTTACCAGATTCAAAACTGCGTTATATTGGGTCAAAAACTAGGTCATCTGGTCAGATCAAAGGAAAAGCTTGTTAACACTATTGAGGCTACATTTATGATCCTATATTCATGAAACTTGATCAGAATGCTTATCTTGATGATTCCAAGCGCAACTGTGAAACTGGGTTATGTGGAGTCAAAAACTAGGTCAACCGGTCAAATCAAATGAAAAGCTTGTTAACACTCTAGATGCCATATTTTACCATATATTCATGAAACTTGATAAGAATTTTTATCTTGATGATTCCTAAGCCAAGTTAGAAACTGGGCCATGTGGGGTCAAAATCTAGGTTACCACTTCAATCAAAGGAAAATCTTTAAAAAAAACTGTAGAGGCCACATGTTTGGCCCCATCTTCATGAAACTAGGTCAGCATGTTTATCTTGATGATTCTAAGGCCAAGTTTAACATTTGAGCGATATAGGGTCATCATGAACTTCTTGTTAGATTATTGTTTGTGACTGACGTCAATACTGTAACATGGTTGGGTAAAGGTATAGCAATTTGTTAGTCTGTATCATTATAAAAATACTAGGATTTGTACTTGCAATTTCAAAGAAATATACTAGAAACTTCATTTCATGTGACAAAATCACAATTCAGTTTGGTTTTCAAAGTCATATCCTAAAGGCCCTTTTCTCAGCACCTAGCCCACAATAAAAAAAAAAGATCAATGTAATAAAATATGGCTTAAATGAAATTGACATGTAAATGTATACAATACCCAAACTTCATATTTGATCACAGGAACAATTACTATATAATTGACAGTTGAGCGGATATACATAAACAAGTTTATGATATATATTATTATTAAATTGACTTTTTTTTGTTGATTGCGATTGGTTTAAACATGGTCACATGATCTGTGATAAATTATCATATTGACAGGTGGGCTGGGCCTAAAATACATATTGACCGCACCGAAAACCGTCACGTGCGAAATCGCTTAGGTACGAATAAGCTTTTTGTTAAAATGTCACAAGCAGAAAAACAAGAAATTATATTGAATAAAGTCGCTGCAAATACTAAACGCGCGACATCAACAGCAGTAAAGTGTTTTAAGGACTATTTAAGAAGTAAGCAATTGTCAGATGAATTTGAAAACATGCCAAAACATGACCTAAACTGATAAATCGGTGAATTTTACATGGAGGCCAGAAACAAGCAAGGGGAATTGTACAAGAAATCGACCGTCGTATCGTACAGATACGGTTTACAGCGCCACCTAGAAATGCACAGAACAGTTGATAAAGTGGACATTACTAAAGATGATGAGTTTGCGACAGCAAACAATGCATTCGAATCTGTTGGAAAGGAGTTGAAGCGCCAGGGAAAGGCAGCCATTGAACACCATCCATCTATATCTGATAATGACTTACAGAAGGTGTATGATTACCTCATGAGTCACGATAGTGCTATATATCTCCAGTATAAGGTATGAATAAATCTGTAGCTTATTAAATATCATCAACGACTTAGTCATTATCGGTATCACTCTGACCTTTCAAGTGACTCCCGGCGCGCAGAAATATTTTACGCGAACACGCGATGACAACTCACAGGTGCATTGAATTTCCATTATTACAACGTATACAAAAAGTTACACACCGGTCGGATATGGAAAAATATTGCACAGACTAAATTTACTTCGGTATAAAATATTCAACATATCGCTTTTATCATGTCGATAAATCCACATATTGACCGAACCTAAATGGAACCACTTGTTTTATTATTAAATACGGCCTACTAGGCTCAATCAAACCAAGCCTGCAACATTTTCGTGTTTGTCGTGTCGAGCGACCTGTGGAATTTCCACTTTTTCTATTCTACATATAAGTGAATGTTCCTCCAATTTGTCTGACTTACAGACAAATCATAATGAATATAATTTATCACAGATTTTATGTCGTCCAATAGCTATTCATAGCCAATGTTGTAATGTTGACACCCGACTATTAAAGAAAAATTTGTATCTTGTATAGAAATACAATCGAAGCTAAACCAGGCATGTTATAGTCAGAAACCTGGTTTACATTTGTTTCAGTGATTTAATTTTACATATTTTTTCACATACAAGTAAAATTACTTTATACATTGCAGGTCTTCCTTGACATCATGCTCCATTTTGGAAGGCGAGGACGAGAAAATCTGGCATGTCTCACACGAAAAGACTTTGCTGTCACCACAGACGAAGAAGGCCTGCGATACGTATATATGACAAGGGATTTTGCGACCCAAAATCACCAAGATGATAATCAGAAATTTTCAGATGGAAGGATGTTAAAAAAGGTATTTTGAATTAAATTAACAGACTGATCAGTTGATTGTTTCTAAGATTTCAAACATACAAATGAAAAATGCATGAAACTTGAGGTTGCAGCCCGAGGTTGGTATCGTTTTTATGATGTCGATAAATCCACATATTGGTCAAACATAAAAGGCAACAATTGTTTTATTAATAAATCTTGCCTACTTACAAGTGACTGTTACTCCATTTTGTCTGGCATATTTGTCTGGCATACAGACAAATTTTGTTGAAATTTATGCACATCATGGGATTGATACGGTGGCATAGAGGGGACATAGGAAATATTTTATTTATCACGTGCGCACGTGTTAGCTAACACGTGCAAACGTGTTAATTAACACGTGCGCACGTGATGACTATCACGTTCGCACGTGTTAGCTATCACGTTCGCACGCGATAAATAAAATATTTCCTATGCGAACGTGAAAGCTATCGCGTGCGAACGTGATAAATAAAGTATTTCCTATGCGAACGTTCGCACGTGTTAATTAACACGTTCGCACGTGGAAGCTAACACGTGCGCACGTGATAAATAAAATATTTCCTATTTCCCCTCTATGCCACCGTATATTGAAGTTCAAAACATGCTTATTATCTCATATTATTCACTAAATAAAACACTCTTTTTTTCTAATTCCCTTCTATACCAGTTAAAATATAATCCTTTTTTTAAATATAGCATTATCTACAGCATATGTAACTGTATTTACAACATTTTAGACAGTGAAAGATGTCCAGTGAAGTCCTTTGTCAAGTACCTAAGGCGCCTCAACCCACTCTGCACAGCCCTGTTCCAAGGCAAGTACCAATCGGAGGCAGCTAATTTGACAATGTCAAAGTGGGACACAACAAGTATGCTTCTTTTTATTGCTTCCTGATTTCCAGTATAGCACTAAATTAAATTTGGTATATAACTACTTTTTTTATAAAGTTATACAGTTTTGCAGTCACATTGCTTGATACTGCTTCCAAACTGTTAAGATACTGAACACCAGGTGTTGGTTATGACAATAAAATGCTGAAAAAAGTTAGTGATACGTTGTAAAGGAAGATTTTAACTCGATATTTTATAAGTGAAAAAATGGTTAACATTAATTTATCTGTTGAATATATATTATACAATTATGTATGAATGTTTGGCTGAACTAGTTTTTGTATTTTACAGACTCGGAACCTTCATGAGTATTATCAGTAAGGAAGCAGGTTTGTCGAGAGTATATAGGAATCACTCGTGCCGGGCAACTACAGTACATGTTCTGGATGAGGCTAACATTCATTCTCGGCATATTATGACAATAACAGGACACAGGAGTGAAACATCTTTAAAAACATACACTGGAAAAACCAGCAATTCTCTACCAAATATATGAGCAATTATTTCTGCTTTTTATGCCCCCCTTCGAAGAAGGAGGGGTATATTGTTTTGCAGATGTCGGTCGGTCGGTCGGAATGTAGACCAATCCGTTTCCGGATGATAACTCAAGAACGCTTCGGCCTAGGATCATGAATGTTGATAGGGAGGTTGGACATCACCAGCACATGACCCCTATTGATTTTGAGGTCTGTATGTCAAAGGTCAAGGTCACAGTGACCCTGAATAGTAAAACGGTTTCCGGATGATAACTCAAGAATACTTCGGCCTAGGATCATGAAAGTTGATAGGGAGGTTGGTAATGATCAGCAGATGACTCCTATTGATTTTGAGGTCAGTATGTTAAAGGTCAAGGTCACAGTGACCCTGAACAGTAAAACGGTTTCCGAATGATAACTCAAGAACGCTTAGGCCTATGGTCAAGAAAGCTGATAGGGAGGTTGATGACTCCTATTGATTTTGAGGTCAGTATGTCAAAGGTCAAGGTCACAGTGACCAGGAACAGTATAATGGTTTCCAGGCAATAAGTCAAGAACACTTGGGCCTAATGTCAGGAAAATTGATAGTTAGGTTGGCCATGACCAGCAGATGACCCTACTGATGTTGAGATCATTAGGTCAAAGGTCAAGGTCACATTGGCTAGGAACAGTTAAACGGTTTCTGATCTTCTTGTCCAAAACCATAGGGCCTAGGACTTTGATATTTGGTGTGTAGCAAAATCTAGTGGTCCTCTACCAAGAATGTTCAGATTATTTCCCTGGGGTCAAATATGGCCCCACCCCGGGGCTCACTTGGTTTATATAGACTTATATAGGAAAAACATTTGAAAAACCTCTTGTCCAAAACCAGAGGGCCTAGGGCTTTGATATTTTGTATATGACATCATCTAGTGGTCCTCTACTAAGATTGTTCAAATTATTCCCCTATGGTCAAATATGGCTCCGCCGTGGGGGTCACATGGTTTACATAGACTTATATAGGGAAAAACTTTGAAAATTTTCTTGTCCAAACCACAAAGACTATGGCTTTGATATTTTGTAATGTAGCATCATTTAGTGGTTCTCTACCAAGTTTGTTCAAATTATCCCTCTAGGGTCAAATATGGCCCCGCCCCAGGACATTGAAATTGTTCTATTTATTGTAGTCATATAAAGTTAAGCTACCATAAAGATCACCTCCACAGTAAGACCACCTTGCAGAAAATATCATTAGTTAGTTGCACATGCTTTATACATGTATACATATAAATGTAATCTAGTACAAATCCAGCTGCTAAGCCGAAGTGTCTGTCCATTGTTTGTATAAATATAGGCTGCATGGCTTTTCAAATATACTTGTTGTAACTACATTGTGAAACATGTCACTGGCTTTTCCGGTCATACGGTTTACCTTTGTGTACAGCCTTTTAAATACTTGTAACCCAAGATCTCTCTAACTAAGAATTTAATACAGGGGTTACATGGTGTTCTATCTTAAGACTGTATAATTCTATTACATTGTATAAAATCCCTTAGAAGCAATGCTGACCCAAAATATCTTGATCTTACTGCATTATTGGTTTATTTACAGTACATATCTTTTATATGAGCAATGCTAAGTATGGAAAGAAAGTATTACAGGTTATTGTTAAAAATCGATCATATGAAACGTGCAAATGGTAGAAAAGAAACAGGTCTGGTAAACCAGTACGTCAAAACCACTGTGTTCATAACTATAGTGTAACAAACTCAAAACGAACACTCGACAATTGTAATACCTAAACTGGTCGACTTCTTGCAAAAACAAAACAATGCATAGTTTGTCTTTTTAGTTTTTAGCACTTTGGAAGATTAGAACTCGCACCGGTGACAGCACTGATATACGGATCTTCATGTTTTATTTGTTTAAATTTACTGAAGATAAGTTTCAACAACTTTCCATTAGAGGAATGTAGTATATTTCTGAAAAAGTTCCTAGATCAAGGAGATTTAATTTCATTTTTTTAAAAGATACTTACTCTTAACTTCAGTCACAGAATTTAAAATATCTCAAAGACAAGGTCCGAACTTTTTGTTAAAAAACCCCTGTGATTTCATGCTTTTCTGTTATCTGCAGACATCATGAAACAAGCAATAGGTTATAATGGGGTGTTTTATTTTGCCTTATAAGATTTGTGCTTGTGAACATTTATTTGTGTAGTTGGAGTTCTAACTCTCAGCCTATTTCACTTGAAATCATTTTCTTTCTACCAGCAGCTTTTGCTCATTTTTCTCTGATGGCTGTAAATTATATTGCTCATGAATAATGGAATTATAATCACCGCCCTTATATGCTCACTCTATTTCAACACACAGCGGCAATTGTCTCATGTACAACTTACATAGCTCTATAAGACTTAGGATACTTTTTTGAAGGGGAGCGGTGGTCTAGTGGATAAGGTGTCGGCCGCTCAATCCAGGGGTCGTGGGTTCGAGCCCCACTGGGGTCACGACCATGACTTCTCATATGACACCAGTACTGGTTTTTCCAGGAAGCGGACTCGAGAGTGGTTCCAATAAGCTTGAAGCTTTCATCACAATCGAGCTAAAACAAATTAGTATAAACTAAGACTTAGGATGGCATACAGAAAAAGGCGATTGTTGTTATATATATTGAATAAAACATATCATTTTATTCTGGAAAGAATGTCTTTTCTCATTCAAATAAGTGGTTCTATTGTATTGTATGACTCATATTGTTTCTAAGCAAAGACTGAAGCATTATTTGATATTTTGAGATAAAGGTAAGATAAGTACTGAAATATGACCTGAAATTGTCTCCCTTGTAATTTGATACCAAAGTCATAAAACAGTGTGTTTAGAACTAAGTAGACGGTAAAAGTTTTTTCTTTTAAATATGTTCCCTTAACCTATGGTAGAACATTTGTATTTAGGACTGATATTGTGAAAATATATACCAAAGGGTTTAAAATTCAGTCCAAACATTATGTATTTGGACTTAACACGAAACAGCAAAAGTCACAGGGTAAATATTCTAAAATATTACACTGATTTTTTTTTTTAAATTTAATTATTCTGGACCCTGTGTTTCAAAGACTTGAATTATATATCTATCAATTTTGAAGAATATTTTTTGAAAATAATTGGTCTTCTTGACGAAATCATGAAAAGCCGATTTTTATTTCCAAAACTGTAATTAGAGACAAATGATAAGATCTGTAAACATTTCAAAATTACATATAGCGGAACCGTAGCCTTCATCTATAGAAAATTTGACATGTCGTACTGAAGGCTTCATTTGTAGATAAAGAAAACCAGAAACATCCTATCTGCTTTTTATTTTTTGTAAATGTATATGCTTTCCATATACTTTTATAATGCGCGAATATGCATGTATTCAAATATTCATTAATTATGCGTAGGAGAGATCTCAAAGTTTGGAGTGGGATGCGACCAGCTAAACCTGAAGGAATTTCATTGAAAATATTTGGATAACTTCCGCCCTCTCATCCCCCAAACTTCAACACCCTCCCCCCCCCCACCCCACCCCCACCCCACCACCAAACAAAAAAAAGGTTCTTCCTCTTATCTTATCCACAATAGACATCACCTTAAATCCTTATCATTAGGTCAAATATAGTGGTTGAGGAAGCATATACTGGCCCCAATCTCAAAATATGGAGTGTGGGGTGGGGTTGAGGAGGTGAGGGACGGCGCCCCCATACCACGCACTGCTCCTAAATCTTTTAATGTTTTAATTTTCTTTTTACGTAAGTCAGCTGTTAACTAGAAATGAAACATGTTAGTGTTGTTCATTTTAGAATAAAAATTATCTAGACTTACTTTAATATCTAAAAAGCTAAAAATTATTCACTATGAGGTGAAATGTTTTATTGTTACACAACTTTATATTAATAAACAATATTCTTTTAGAAAGTACTTTTACTATTAATTTGGCCGAGTCTGATAGTGTTAATTCTCAAAAAATATTGACTTTAGTTCTGAATCCAGATTAAAAATATGTTCGACTTTTCGATATTTCTACTTATTACACTACTGGATGCACATGCCATTAAAAGGGTCATGAAATTGGCCTTAATTTTTTCAAACGTTTTTAACAGAGTTTTAACAGGTCACCATTAAAAGTCACCCATTACTTCTTACTATTTAATGGGATTTTCATGACCATAGTTTTAATGCCCTACATTAAAAAGCCATGAAATAAGTACATTAAAATCCTGGTAAAATATACCCTGTTAAAATGACTTTGATGGCCATGAAAAGCTGCTTAAAATAAACCAGTAATTTAAAAAAATAAATTAACAGGCTTCTTAAAACTCCATGAAAATTTTTAACTGGCATGAAATTAATGTGCCATTAAAATGTTCCCCTTAATTCCACATTAATTTAACTTAGTAAATACTAATGGGGCGATTATTTTTTTAATACTCTGTTAATGGATGTTAATTATTTAAAAAATGTTTAATGGTCTCATTAAATATGTCAGATTCAATTTTAATGGGTTCGTAATATTTGAATGGTATAACAATTTAAGGGCCATGAAAATTTGCCATCAGAATTAGACATCTTAAGATAATCAACTTCGTATTGATATTTGCGGTATTGATTTAAACTACATATAACTACACATGCAATAGTATCAATACATATGTACTGTTTTGTAAAATGCTAGAACATTTGTTTCTTCTTTTTTTTTCTCAATATTTTGTAATGTAAACACATGTAACAGCCTCTTACAAACATTTGTCATGTTGTATCCTTATTCTGTCATATGTTCATATGAAATGAGAAAATAAATGGATATTGTATTGTATTGTATTGTGTTGTACTGAGAAGGGTTTACAGGTACCGGTTTAATAGATCAAGTGACCATGTGGGTAGTTTTAACTATTCAACATTATAATATTGACAAACATTCTGAAGTTTTTATTGGTACAGACATAAGGCATCAGGTGTATTCAAAAAGCAGCTGTTGATGACAATGTCAGCGCACAATGGGCAATCACAATTTAGCTCTACTTCAGTACTTTGTGCTCAGGTGCATGCACTTAAACAGCTAAGAGCAAATGTTTGAAGGATTGTATCACAAGTAGCTTCCCCCCTCCCCAGTCAAGCGTACCACACTCTTTGATTCATTGAAACGAAGAAGCGATTGATCTGCCCATGCCCCAAATGAATTTAAATCAGATGGTAAATTTTAACAATCATGTGTACTGTTCATTTCTCTATAAACGTTAGTTTCTACTCAAGGAATGGAAAATCTAAACTGGTCTGAACACATTTTATAATGGAAATTCCTTACATCACCCATTTTCTTATACAAATGCTAATTTTTTGGACAGGAAAAACAAAAACAAAAAACAGAAAAATTGACATGCATCAATACGTATTTACCCTTACCAAAACAATGTAGACTGATGTTATCAAATAAATTAATATGTTTTCATCCGACTTTCATTGAAATAAATCCGATTTTTTGTAGGAACACAATTTTGCAAACATTTGAAAAAAATGGCGTAACTGCATCAAGGGGAAATACCTTTAATGCAATTAAATAACATCATGATATATGTGTGTGTGTGTGTAGTATGTATTTATTGTGATTTAAAGTCCATTTTAGAACAATATGGGACTGGAATTATAAGCATTCAATGGGAGTGCAAACCAAAAACCAAAAAAGAAAATATACGAATCACATTTTACAGAATGTATTATTTAATCGGCATCACATTGCTGTTAAGGGCCATTAAGTTTACTCTTAAATGAAATCGTACAGAACCTGAACATTTAATGGGCATTAAATCAAATTTAAGGGTCATGAATAATCCTGTTAAATTCAAAATATACAGAATTTCACTATTTTCTCAAGGCCATTAACTTTTTTAGCTTCCAAACTAAATTTTTGATGGCATGATTCATGGTCAAAAATGGTTGTTTTAATGGTATTTTAACATGTAACGCATTAATATTGTGAAACCTGTTAAATAAAGTGATGCAAGAATTAATGGTTTTTCCTATTTTAATGGGTATTTTACAGGGTTTTAAGCCATGTTTAATGGTATGTGCATCCAGTAGTGACAGGAAGGTATATGTAAGATTGTATCGGAGCGATTATTTTCTAGTTGTATTTATACATATATCTGAATATACTGTTGACTTAAACTTTCACAAGTTTAACAAGAGTGCCAGACTTCACAAAATATGTCCGTCATCGAACTTGGCCTAATTCAAGGGCCATAATCAAAGAGTGCCAAGGAGCGTTTTTGGTAGTTATCATACTTGACCTAGATATTGTGCCCACCAATATTGTCAGCAAGTTTGGTGAAGATCGAATGGAAACTGTTCGACTCAGAGAGCGGACAAGGCTAAATTCGCATTTTTTCGAGTAATTCAAGGGCCATAATACAAGAGTGCTTTAGGGAATTTTGCTGGTTATCTAACTTGATCGATATATTATACTCACAAACATTGTCAGCAAGTTTGGTGAAGATCGGACAAAAACTTTTTTACTTAGAAAGCGGACGTGCTTTGGACGCCGACCGACCGCCCGCCACTCGCCGCTCAATGCCCGCAACGGGTGTTTACATAATTATACGCCCCGCTCTTTCAGAGACGGGCGTATAAAATAGTTACAGCATGTAACGTTGTCAAAATGTTTTTGTCCTTCTCATAACTGTTCAGTAAAACTTCAAAATAATACGGATAGTACGATTACAAATATCACTGGTAAAGTCACCATTTTAATGTTGACATCCAAGAACGAGTTGTATGTGTACTCAGTTATGAATGGAAGCCAAACCATTGCAAAATTCAAACTGCTTCAGACTTAGAAGTTACAAGTCAAAGATGAAATATACAGCTTTTTAAACTTAAGTTTTTGTTTGTGACAGCATTCGAAAATAAAGCTTTAAAGGAAAAATCAAGCAGAAACAAATGTCAAATGTTAAAGCTATTTATTTATTTTGGGGTGTATTCTTAGCAAAATATGTGATAAAAATAATTAATCTGGAAATCCACATGTACTCCGTCAGATGAACTCGCAAAATAAGGGTTTTATTGCATCGAAGAGGTAACCAGAAAAATTAATATCGTTGAAACGGAAATTTTATTGGCTGTCAGAATTATGTGTATGTACGTTGCTGAATCCATACCCGGTTGAAAGCACCAACTTAAAGGTAAAATTGTGACGCGTTTTTCTTGGTTTCTATGTCAAGGATGCGGTTCTTTAAAACAGTTTCAGATACAGGTACATGATTTACGTATAGACGATATACATTTTGATGAAAATAGTCAAACTATGACTTGTTTTTCAAACGTCATCTTCACACAGCTAATTTGTATAGAAAATAGGAGAAGTGCAATATAAGACGGACAGCTAAAGCTTTACCTTGGAAAGCAGGAAGTATCAGCTCTCACCTAGAAAATTTTACTTGCAATATAATCTGTGAGACATTAGTTTTAGAATAGCCTGGTTTCTAATGATATCGGGGTACTTCATGTGCGCAAAACGAACGAAACTAAAGAAACAACTCCTCTCATTTGTTTATTTCTTTACTGCTTTCTACATCCGTCCTTATTACTCTAATGACCTGAAAACTTTAATTATCTAGTAATTATTAATTCCCGCTGAGTATGATGCCATGTCAAAGTTTCATGATACCGGTGTAACCATAAAAAAGTGTCAACTATTGGAAGCTTGATTCACAATTATGTTGATATTTCCTAATACTTCAGTATGCTTACAGTCTATGATTTCAGACACACTTCAAAAGGGTTTTCAACACAAAAAAAACACCGGAAAATCTAAGATTTAGACTGCATATTACCAAAAATATACGTTTTACAAGACTGTGATATCTAGAAGTATTCTAAATGTAAAAGTTTAGCAGGAATTTCAACAGCTACCATATTAAAGAGTAGCAGAGTTATCTTGTGAGAATATACAGTAATATTGTCAGACCGATATATCAAGAGCACATGTTGTACTGGAGCTTAATTGGGTATGTACTGGAGCTTAATTGGGTATCATTATATTTTGCATATTACTGTAATTCTATTATTTTTGCCTTAATGGCTTGCCATATTTTTAATTCTAAGAAATAACCGCCTCTGTAGCCTAGTGGTAGAGCGTCCGCTTCGAGTGCGGGAGGTCGAGTGTTCGATCCCCGGCCGCGTCATACCAAAGACGTAAAAATGGCAGCTCCCTCGCTTGGCGCTCAGCATTAAGAGGGTAGTTCTAGCACTGGTCAGCCCGGTGTCAGTATAATGTGACTAGGTAGGGTATCATGTCACGTGTCTACGGCGTGATATTCCAGTGAGGCAGCACTATAAAGTTGGGCATTGTGCTCACTGCTACAAGTAGACACCGTCGTTTATATGACTGAAAAAAAATGTTGAAAAAGACTTTAAACCCGAACACACACACACATTTCTAAGAAATGACCTTAATATAGAAACAACCTGGCTTCCGGCTTGGTGACGTCATCAGAAATATGTCAGATGATAATTTCGCTAAATAATCTAGATAAAAACACCGTTTACAGGAAATATAGAGTGTTTTTGACACAGGGGGAGGGGACCAAAGGTAGAAAATCATGTTTTAAATGTTTTTCGTTATGAAAAAATCAATAACTCACCAATAATCATGACATTTTCGCAAAAAGTTAAGCGATACGGAGGAGTGGCTTCCGGTTTGCTTCATTAATTATGTCAACACTCGATAAGAGGGGCTAACATACAAGTATCGCGAGAAGTATCGCAAAAATAACACATTATGAAATACATCAAACCAGAAGATGCTTTAGTAGAGAAGTGCATGTCTCCCCCAAAGCATAGTAGTAATAGGCAAGAAGTCAATAGCGGACAAGAGAGAAAAAAAGAGACACTGATGGTTGTCTTAGTTGAATGCAATAGCGATCATCTCCTCAGTAAGTTCAATCATCCCATGAAGTTTTAAAATTATGGGTCAAGTGGTTCTCAAGTTATGGACTGGAAATTGTATGAAAGTTCTGATCCCTGTGACCTTGATGTTTGATCAAATGACCCCAAAATCAAACTACAGGTCATCTACTCTATATGTACAATCTTCTTATGACGTTTCAACATTCTGGGCCAAGTGGTTCTTAACTTAGATTGGATACAGTTTTCCATGTTCTGGCATCTTCTGCCTGGACTTTTGATCGCCTTACCCAATATTCAATAGGGTTCATCAACTCTCGTGTCCAGTAGCCTATGAAGTTTCAACATTCTGAGTGAAATGGTTGTCAAGTTATTGATCAGAAACGATTTTTCATGTTCAGGCCAATGTGACCTTGACCTTTGATTGCGTGATCCCCAAATCAACAGAGGTCATCTACTGTGTATGTCAAAGTAGGCTATGACGTTTAAATATTCTGTAATAAGTGGTTCTCAAGTTATTAATCCGAAACGGTTTCCATGTTCAGGCCTCTTTAATGGAGTGGTGACCCAAAAATAAAAGAGGTCATCTACTTTATAAGCCTTATCACTCTTTGAAGTTTGAAGGCTCATGATCAAATTCTTCTCCAGATATTGATCGGAAATGAAGTGTGATAGGCGGAGCGACGGACGGACGGACGGGTTGATGGACGGAAAGGGCACAAACAATGAGGGAAACATAAAAATACTTATGTAACAGGAGCATTATCACATATTACATAAAATGTTTCTCTATAAAAGATACTGTAATTCTTTAAAAAGATATTTCACCGACTACTCATGAATTCTCTAACCGTTCTATTGACAGAATTAATCAATTATAAGGAAAAGTTACGGACAAATAGAAAAATATATACTCTGATTTATAAGTAGATCCGATTGGAACAAAATAATTTATAAATTAACACATATGAGTACATACGACAGGTACAGAGACACATATTTACAATGCAATTGCTTTTTCAGGGACAGTATAAAGTTTTGATTGGGTTTATTATGGGACGTTCCTACTGTCCAACACACGCTCAACTATTCCATATATTCGCACGACCAATCGAGACCAGTCGCACGACCGGTCCCATGACTTGCTTTGACTTTGCTTGACAGATAGTCTTGGGTTATTGCGCGAAAAACCCCTAAACGTCATGCTGCCAGTCCGCAGACAAGTAGGGATAGGACCCATTATATGACTGCAAGGGTGACATCCCAGAAAGATACGCAGCTCCAGTGAGTGTGACTGGGGCATAATAGATCCAACTTCCTACACGGCAAGCAGTTACACTGTTATTACGCAGTACATTTAGAATGATAATATACATAAAATTTAGTTATCCTGTCATACACTTTTTTGATAAACGTTGTACACGACATTCATGAGGTGAAATTGACTGTTTTGTAATAACTTAAACAAAAAATAAGCTTGAATTGTTTGCGCATTGTATACAAACAAAGAAAAATATCAAACAGGGAATGCCACGCACCAAAAGCGCAGCCTCCTCAAAACGAACCCCCCAGCACGCAAACGCGCGCACCACAAGTCGAGTTAATAATTCGTCTATAAAAAGATGGATATATGCCATTGCAGTGTATTTGTTATGGACAGCAGCTAAATGTGCACCTTGGCAATATTTTTGTTTCCAAATATTAAAAAATTAAGACAATTGTAGTCTATTTATAAACATCTCTGAATAATATCATAAGTTGTTCTGTCCTCCCTTGTATTTTCGTCAAGTCTGGAATATTCATTCTCAGATTCTCTACCAGGCGCAGCGTTACTAAATGTTTCCAAGTCTACACTTCCCCCGGCACCTGCGACTCCTACCATGAACGATTCATTCACGTATGTTTGGCTTTTACGATCATATCTGAATTATACACATATATTAGTGCTCTAATTTACAAAGTAAAGCTAAGATATGTAAAATGAATTTTCTAAAATCTTAAAGTGTACGATCTTGTCTTCGCTCTATCTCTGACAACAGTATTTTATCTTTTATACTGTAATGCATTCATTTATTTGTATGTGTAACTATTTACCTAAAGCACTAATATTACTATGTATGTTAACATTGATATGTGACTAAACTTTCAAAACTTCCCAAATCCGTAATCAAATAGGAAGTATAAGCAAAATGTTGACTCTGAAATACTTACTTATTTGATGTGCTCATTTTTAGTCCATCTGAAATATAAATTAATTGTTTATATACATTATTTCTAATTATGCTCTTTCGCTTTGACGTTTAATATCTCAAATCACATATTATAAACGACAAAAGCTGTTGTATTTAAAAACAAAACAGCTTTCATGAAGTGTCACGGAATACATATTTCAACGCACTTTTTGTTCTGACACTATTAGTTACTCCCATTTGATGGTATAATGTTAGACACTAAATAAAGTTGTTCTGTCATTGGCAAGATATTTGTATAGGGTCAAAAAGGCTCACTTGACCTGTCTAAATACAAAGTACATGTGGTTAAGACAACCTCCTCATTTTTTTTCTTTTTGACCAGTACTACTAGGTATGATTCGGCGAGTGATAAAAGAAATTCATAAATAGCGTACATTACACATTGTCTTCATGTATTCTTTTTTATGCTTTGAGTCTTTTCGTATACATGTCCCCGAATCATCTAAACAGTCATATACTTCACTATCTGAAAAAACTATACCTTTATCGACTCTGTTTCGTCTGATTATTAACGTTGTATAACCCGCATAAACGAGTAGAAGAAGATTTGTAAATCCAAGTACAACGCCAATAATGATGGACTCCGTCGAACAGTTACGTCCATCGTCAGATTGTTCTGCAATTATTTGGCAAGGCATGAAATCAGGTCCCGTGTTCACAAAGCATTTTCAGTCTCAGCTGAGTTTGATAATGAAACCTTGTTTGCTATTTATATCTAAATACTATGTTTAAAACTAAGTTTGAAGTTAATGACTACTTCCAAGTGACTTTTCCGTATTGATGGTCAGTCTCAACTGGAATTTAACATTGCAGTTTTAGTAAAATTGATATCACAATTTCAAGCTCAAACTCAGCTGAGAACGAAAAATGTTTTGTGAACATGGGGCCAGCCCAGAATTATTCTCTAAAAGATCGCACGACGATAAAAAGAAAAAAGCAAATTTTAAGATAACAAGAAATTATTGCTACAGTTTTAGAAGCTAATCACAGATTATTTGTTGTAGACACACGATAATTAGATGATTTTACTTATTTTTCATTATTATTGAAAAGGCGTTTGTCACGGGGTACCGAAGGTACACTGTCTCAAGCTTTTTATAAACGGCCGCTAAGTACGAAATCCTCCTTGGTGTTATGGTCTAAATGGTGAGAAAGCTTTTATTCTCAATCAACCCGGGTTTATTTTCCGACAGATACTTGCTGTTTTCCTCTTGAATTAGACAGTTAAGAAACACAATCTTATGTTCGTATGTTCATAATATGTTCCTACTTCAATTTAAAAGAAAGATCATTTAAGCCGAAATTTGGCGTCTGTTCTCTTTAAAGAATACCATTAAACACTTTATTACTATGGTATTGTAAAAACGTTCATAGAAATGAATCATTGTGTTTGTATAAAATATTATTATAACTGTCTACATTAAATATGAAAATACCTTTAGCGGCTGTTACAAAAGGTCCATACACCTGACTCAAAAGACATCCACCGTTAGTGCATGATACAGCAACAAGTCTGTGATAAAACGATGTGTAGAATTAATTGGATATTTTAGATTCTCAGTTATAGGACAAGGGGTAGCTGGAGAATCAATTTTGATTTGGAACTTTCAGGCTTGTTGTCTTGTCAGCATGATGTCCCATTAAGAATCAGGTAATGTGAATTAATGGCACTGTCCAATTTGATAAGCTTTGAATCTGTTCTAATGGTGGTTTGAGAATTTTAGAACATGTTCAATGATTGTAAAACTTTAGTCAATGTTAAAGTTTGTGTCTCACAACAAGAATGACTGTGATAACCCAACAGTTGTTTTATTTTGAGAAGTGTTTTATTAAAAATCTTTATTGAAACTGTTTTACATAATGAAATTATGAATAAACAATGTAATCATTTTATACTGTAACTTGTGATAAAATATAATATACATTGTAAATGGCAATATTTCATAATACTATAATATGAATGCAACTTTGAATCACAAGACCTAAAGCTTGAAATTTATAATTCAGGGGCGTAGTTAGGCTAAAATGGAATTGTAGGCCACTGTCCAAGGAGGGTATGGCATGCTTCCACATAAATTTTTTCATATTATAGATGTAAAATGGTGCTTTTTGGTTTATATCTGGACTTTTATGTTTTTCATTTTCAAAATGAAGTGTAGACCCGGGGGAGCTATTGTACAATTTAGAAAGTACACCAGTGTCAAAGGCGTAGCTGGGCCATAATGGAAGTATGAGTCACTGTTCTATGGGGGATTGGGCGATGTTACCCCTGAAAAAATACATTCTAGGTAAGACATGATGTGTTTTGGTGAAGTTCATAATTCAGGGGCATTGCTAGGCTAAAATGGAAGTGTATGCCACTGTCCTATGAGTTCTGGGGCATGCTCCCCTTTAAAAATTGCACAAATTAGATGCAAAATGGTGTATTTTTGCAAAATTCATAATTCTTGGGTTTAGCTAGGCCAAAATGGAAGTGTAAGCCACTGTCCTATAGGGTTCGGGAAAAATTGGACATCATAGAGGCAAAGCGGTGCATTTTTTTGTGTGTGTAACTGGACCTTTAAACTTTTTCATAAAGTGTAGACCCAGGGGAACTACTGTACCTTATAGAAAGTACACCAGTGTTAAGTGCGTAGCAGGGCCGAAATGGAAGTGTCAGCCACTGTTCTAGGGTGTTTGGTTGGGGAGGGGGGCAGTCATGCTCCCCCGGAAAATTTTTACATTCTAAGTGCAAAATATGGTGCTATCTGACGAAATTCATAATTAATGGGCGTAGCTAGGCCAAAATTGAAGTGTAAGACACTGTCCTAGGAGGGTTTGGGAGCATGCTCCCTGTAGAATTTTTACACTATAGTTACAAAGTGGTGCATTTTTTGGTGTATATCATAACGTTAAAATTTTTCCTAATGAAGTGTTGGTCGGGGGCAACTACTGTACCTCAGAGAAAGTAAACCTGTGTCAGTGTAGCATGGCCAAAATGGAAATGTAAGCCATTGTTCTAGGGGTTAGGGGGCATGCTCCCCTGGAAAAATTTTACATTCTTAGTTAATTTCTAAATGTAAAATGGTGCATCTTGGCGCATTTTATAACCTTTCCGTTGTTTAAATCGTCAATACTGCAGACTAAAACCCTGGAAAGAGAATGCATGGCCAGTGTATAATAGTGATATAGTTTCGCACTGCCTCTTTTCAAAATTAGATATACTAATGTACACATATATATTTCCCCTTTTTTTTCTATAAAACTGCATGCACATTTAGTGAAAAAATAACATAAGTACTTTAATATTCAATTTATATTTTAACATTATGTACAATATTTAAAGGTCTTTTGAATTTACTAATACAGAATATTACTTTTTGTTGACTCTACCTGACAATAATTCATAATACCTATGCTCCGTACCTTTAGACATGCCTGTAAGGGGTTTTCTAAGGGTAGGAACCTCTGTTTTTTAGAGATTAATGATTACTTACATTTCAAATTTTGTTGAAAATGAAATAACAAATAAGACTTCATCAGTATTCACCTTAAACTTTAATGGTTTACAGATAACAATATTCACCCTATCTTTCAAAACGTAAATAACCGAGAAACACCAAATAAATCACCAAATAAGTCACGAGGATTAGAACTGGCAGAAAAAAAATATAAAGATTAAACAAAATAATGTTAAATATATTGTGAAAAAACTATTTTTAATGATAATTAACCCGTATGGTATTTATGTTTCCCACACATTTGGTAGCCGTTACGAGATACAAGGGACGGTTTCACAAACAGTTTCTTTTACTTAATGACGGTTAATGGATTATTAAACAATCAGTTCCTTGTCTATTATTATTATCTCTTCCTAAATAACAAATAAATAGGTGCATATTATTATGCCTATTAGCTCGACTATTCGAAGAATAAGTAGACCTATCCTACTCACCTCAGCGTCGGCGTCACACCTTGGTTAAGTTGTTCAAAACAGTCCCTATTTTGACAAAGTCTTTTGAGATAAAGCTTTGAAACTTTCAACATTTGTTTACCATCACTATATGTCCAGATATAGGCACGAGTACATAGCTCCATCAAGGACTTTGGCTGAATTATGGCCCCTTTTGACTTGAAATTCTTGATTAAGTTTTTCGTACCAGTTCATATTTTGTGTAACGTGTTTGACATATGGCTTTGAAACTTTTATCACCTGTTTATCATAGCAACCTCTATCTGTAGACAAGAGTACATAACTCTGATAAATATTCTTGCTGAATTTTGGCCCTTTTTTGACTTGGAAATTGGTTCAGTTTTTGTACAAGTCCATGTTTTGTCAAAATTATTTGACACGTGGCTCTGAAAGTTTGAACACTTATTTAAACATTGAACATTTGCTTATCATCATGATTTCCATCTGTACGCAAGAGTACATAAATCTGACAACTATTTTGGCTGTATTATGGCCCTTTTTGAACCTGGAAATCGGTTCAGTTTTTTTTCGGACAAGTCAGCATTTTGTCAAAACTATTTGACACGTGGCTTTGAAAGTTTGAACACTTATTTAATATCATCATGATTTCAATCTGTAGGCAAGAGTACATAACTCTGTCAACTATTTTGGCTGAGTTATGGCATTTTTTGGACTTGGAAATCAGTTTATTTGTTTTATAATAGTCCATATCTTGCCTAAACTGTTTGTCATATGGCTTTGAAACTTTGACCACTTGTTTACCATCATAGTCTACATAATTATGTAGGCAAGACTTCATAACTAGGACAAGGACTTTAGCCCAGTTTAGCCCTTTTTTGACATTAATCTGTTATCAACAGTTTATAATCAGCATGGAACAGTGTATTAATTTGGAGTTCCTTTGTTATTTAGCTTTTGAAAGAGAAGGTAAAAAATCAGGTGAACGCTGGTATCTGTAAACCATTTAGATCCAAGTTTTAACTGAACACTGGTTAATTCTTATTTGTTATTTCATTTTCAACAAAATCTATGTAAGTAACCCCGAATCTCTAAAAAAAAACTGGAGGTCCGTATCCCTAGAAAACCCAAAACAGGATTGTCTAGAGGTATGGATCCGTACCCTTAGACACTTCCTTTTTATGTGTTCTAATGTTAAATCAGTTTGTTAACTGTGCACACTTATAACAAAAATGACTTGTTTAAGTAATTACAGTTACATGTTTCCGTTTTTCGTAATTTCAGAGCTTAAGAATGATTGATTTAGTATCTGAGTTACACTTGAATCTATATAAAAAGTTTTAAGCTACAAGTACTTTTCTGTATGACTGTCTACTTCAAATGTTTTAGTTTACATGTTAAATATATTTTAATTCACAAGTTTTTGTTTCATTTTTTTAATGACTTTACTGATGCTTGAACAGAGTTGTTTCAAATTCATGAGCTATGCCATTTTATACTGTATGGTATCACAATGTTGTGGTTTTACATGTTTTACACATTCCTTCTTATCATTTCACACATTGTCCAGATTTGACCACTGTTGTAATTTATAGCCCCACTGCTGAGTTTAAATGTCCATTTTATTGACTAGGGGGGCTAATATTAATTACATGCATCATTTTAGCAATCTAGGAGAAATTCCCTCTCTAGCCTTGTCCTATAACTGTTCTAAAACGACCGGCAAATTACCTACATACATGTAGTGCAAAATCTATCTTTGGTTATTCTGCAATAAACCACTCGCGTGCAATGACTTCATCCGATCCAGGTGCGTAGCATGGTCGTAAAAAGTAGTTACCATTTTCTCTAACACTGTTGATACTAGTAGGTCGTGTTACAATCGAAATAATAAGTTCCCAAGTGTGATTTATCGTAGAATTACCCGGGTTTTTCGTTCTTATGTAAAACAATATATCATACTGATGGCCTACGGCATTCGTGATATATTCTTAAACATTAGAACTCAAAACACTGATTATTCTACGATAAACCACGTTTGGGAACTTATTATTTCTTAATTACCCTATCAATTATAAAGTTAACAAAGTATGTTAAATGGGTTTGTATTTCACATCGGAACATATAAAAATAACAATTTCCTGTCAACGAAACAACGTTTTATCAAGATAGTTATATGTTAACGGAAGGATGGCGCATGCGCATATTAATAAATTTATCAACGTGATTTAAATTACTAAACGATAGCATATCTTATCTTATCCTATCCGGAGAAACAAACTTTACTTGTAACTTGTGCCAGATTTAAGTGGTCCATTACAATACTGCTTTTGAGGAGTGTTGGAACATTCATCGCTACCAACAGTATATTCAACATTTGTTACAACCCGTTTACTTCTACCTGAAAGAGATCATTTAAGTATCTTAAATCAACTGATAGTTACTTTATTTCATCAAACCGCATACTTAAATGCATCTTTGAGATACGGATGATATGGCAGTATGTTGCATACAATTCAAGTTAATTTCGGCATTTCTTGTTTCTACTGCCACGATTTATGTTAGATTTTGTTATTTAGCTTGGTAGCATGTTATGCATGCTTCGAAAAGATCTTCTTATAGATTTCTGTTTCCAACTTTGATCACACTTGTCGTTACTTTGTATTCAATCAATTCACTTTGCTTATATTTAGGCCGAATGTTCTATTACCGAAACTGTATTGTAATTTGTGCAACGAGCATCGGCTTTGTCTGTCGTTTGATTTTTGTAATTTGCGATCATCTTTAGAAAGCATCTGTCCCAAGAGACAGTATAGTCCCCATACACTATGTATTAATATTCATATACTGAAGTTGGATTGTGTTTTGCAGCTTGTCTTGCAATTTATTGATAAAACATACGGGTACCTTCAAATATATGAAATATAGTACAGCTAGTACAGTACGTGAAATCAAGCTAAAACCAAATACATATTTAACATTCTAACACGACCATCAAATAACATACATACATGTAGAGCAAAACCTATCTCGGGTTATTCAGCAATAAACCACTAGAAATAATAGGTTTTCAAGTGAGATTATGGTAGAGTAACCCAAGTCTTTCGTTCTTATGCGAAACAATATAACAATAAGGTCTACGGCCTTCGTAATATATTCTTACGCATTTGAACTCAAATCACGGGTTATTCTACGATAAACCACGATTGGGAACTTATTAGTTCTGAAGTAATTAGCACAAATACCAAGATATTATTGAAAAAAAAACTGGGTCTACACATAAAATGTGTGTCTGTTGCGACTCTCCAGATTTCCTTTCAGAATACTCAGTATGTCCCTCCGCGTGTAACTACTACCTGGAAAAATTGTCATGCAATAGTCCATTTTATCCATTCAGGGGATTCAAACAATCTACGAGTGAGATTCGAAGCAAACGATCTAAACCACACAAGCACAGACAGATAAGATTGCTTTAAAATTTGCTTACCACATGTACATTGTGTTTGCAACTTATCCATCCATGCTGGATTGGTTACACGATATAACGTGTAACCCCTTTGTGATGCATCTTGCCAATTATCCATTGTGTTGAAGTCTGCAAGTGTCTTAATGCCTATTAACAGAATTGCGTGCATGTTAACTGCTTCAAATAACAATCCTCTTTTCAAGCAACGGCTTGTTCAGGACTGAACTGTTTTTTTTTTTGTTGTATTTTTAAAAAGAAAAACCTACTTTTACCAAATCAGAATGTTTTTCTTTGTTGCAGTAAGAATATACGATAATCAAACAATAATTTAATTATAGTTTTTGGTTGCGGGTTTATTCCGCTACCAAAGTTACAAGTGTATTTCTGACAATCATATTGCATCTTTATTTAATTCTGAATCACATCCAAAGGACGTTCATGTGCTACACAAAATAGTCCCATTCATGAACAATTCTGGTGAATTATCAATGAACAAGCATTCTTATTCAACCTGTATCAACTCACACTGACCATTTCGATTATATAAGATCTATCAATGATAATGTATTCCAGCCCATGATTAGATCAAAAGCTAGGTCAGGCAGAGTTCATCTTAGATATGAGGCACATTAAGTTTGTATTTGTTTCTCATTCATGTATATTCATAGACTGGCATTTAAACAGAAAATAAATCTACAAAAAAAAAACGCAACCACCAGACAATTCAAGGCTTTGATTATTTTATAATGATTTAAAGAGACAAGCCTCCAGATGAATATGAAACTTTCAATTTTTATCATTAGCGACAGATAAAATATATCGAAAATAATGAACTTTTTATGTTTAAGTAGATATCATAACGTGTATCATGAATTACAATATGAAAATGCTTCATTCCTTTTATTTTGCATCAAATTTCAGTAGCGTGACTAGCACTTTATAAATCAAACGATTTTTTTTTCGTAGATAAAAAGCACAAAATCATATTTAATATTCTATTTATTGCAACTACTAAGTATTGAAAATTTCGACAAAGATGACATTTATCTGGAGACGTGCAGCTAAAACTATTTTAATTTCATTAAAGCGCTTTTGAATTAGAATGCAATGTATGCATTTATGCAACTAAAATAGGAATTATATATTATAAACATTTTCTTACTGTTTGATACATAGACTTAAAACCTGTTGAGTATCGAATATCAACGCCTTTGTTACATAGCTTAACCAGGCATTCAGGTTTTTTTAAACTGTATGTAAATGCAGTGCCTTCAACCGGTTAAAACCGACAAAGGATGTCGTACCTTCGAAGTTGCAGTCCTTCGCACATGCAATAAGCCCGGATGCTTGTATTTGCCCGTTTGTTGACTCCTCGAAAAAGTCTTCCACTAATGTAACAGTGAACTGTCTATCTTCAACATTTTTCATTTGATGCAAAGATATTATATCGACTTGCAACGTGTCTTCTATATTAACTGGGACTAAGAAATAAAGAATAATGTTTCGTTAAAGGTATAATAGATCCAAATATCATTTTATGTGTATTAGCAGTACACTTTACTAAGCTTAAGGTTTAAAATAGAACGCACTGTATACAAAGGCATGTATAGGTAAACGTAGTATAAGTGTGTACTACTACTAAAACACTGGCTACTTTTTTAACAATCAACTGTTACTGCATGACATTCAATTATGAATGTAGCTTTACATGAAAACATAATTCATATATTAAATAAATTTAAATACAGTTGATGAGGACCTTATACATTTGAGACAAAATGTTTTAATGAGTCTAAACTGTTTACGACATTAAAGAAACCTCCTCTACGGTGGTCAATACTGTCAGTGCATATTTACCTAAACAGATGTCATGGTGTATGACCAAACCTATATTTTGCGGCTGAAACTTACGGTACCTTCACTTTTTCGGATAAGCACAACATTTATTCTGATGAAAACAAAGCATATTCATGAACACCAACATGGTTTTTGAAGAAATGTCTCGATGAGCTCTTGCCGTTGATAACAAACATCATAAATACATCAATGGAATTAGGTTATATACCAAAAGAGTTTAAAAGTGCTAGGATAAGACTCCTGCTTAAGAAACCAGGCCTTGAACCAAACATTCACAAAAACTACAGGCCTGTGTCTAACCTCACTTTCATTTAAAAAATCTTACAAAATGTAGTAGATGCGCGTCTTGAGCGGCACTTGAGCGAAAAATATGCTACATGAGGGACTGCAGTCTGCTTACAGAAAGTTTCATTCAACTGAGTCGGCTTTGATAAAGGTACAGAATGACATCCTCACATCTCTCGACCAAAATCCAGTAACAGTCCTCGTGCTACTCGATCTGTCTGCAGCTTTCGACACGAGTGACTACCAAACACTGTTACACCGACTCAAACATCATTTTGGAGTCACAGACAAAGCACTTGCATGGATGTCATCATATCTTAGTGACCGCTATCAAACTGTGTACGTTGAAGGTGAGTTGTCGACGCCTATGTTGGTAAAATACAGTGTGCCCCAGGGATCAATGCTTGGTCCAAAGAACTATATCATGTACACTAAACCCGTGGTGCCATATGCAGACGACATGGACTTCTTCACCATTTCTACGCCTATGACTCTCAATTATACCTATCCTTTAATCCGATAGAGGCTGTGGCAAAAATGTGTTAGAAATCTTGGAGCAGTACTGTACAACAATATGGATATGGAACAACAAGTCAACTCTGTGTGCCGAGCTGGATATGCACAACTTCACAGAATAGGTCACATCAGACGGTATCTTACCAGTGATGCCACAAAGACCCTTATCAACAGCCTGGTTACTTCACAGTTAGACTACTGTAATGCCTTGTTAAGTAGTATTCCAAACAGCTCACTTAACAAATTGCAACATGTCCAGAACACGGCAGTTCGCGTCATCACCAAGACGCCCCGTCGCAATCATATAACACCGGTTCTGAAGGAACTTTATTGGTTGCCAGTAAAATACAGTACAAGGTTCTGACCCACACCTTTAAGGCTTTACACAGTCAGTCCCCTGTCTATATTAGGGATATGATAGAAGTGTATAAACCGGTCAGAAACCTAAGATACCAAGACAGGCTGTCACTGGTTATGCCAAAAACTAAAACCATGATGTATGGCAATCGCAGCTTTTCGTGCACTGCTCCAAAGCTTTGGAACTCCCTTCCCGTAAAGATCAGGGAAGCCGACACGCTAGCTGCTTTCATAAGCCTGCTAAAAACCCACTTCTTTGTACAATATTTTGTTAACTGACCAATACATTGATGTTTTTTCTTCTTCTACATAAAACTGCGTAGAACAGTATTTTATCCTAGGGTAACTTAAATATTTGAAATATGTGTGTATGTTTATCTTGTTTAATCTATACGTTTTACATTTATGAATTTTGTTACTGTGGAATGCATTAGTTTTGTATGCGTATTTGTGAGTATTTTTGCAATTTTTCTGTGAAGCACTTTTGAACGTGTACATGTGCATGAAAAGAGTGCTATATAAATGTGGTATAATAATATAATAATAAAGATAATAATAATGAAACTGCAAATGATATCATCCAAAACAATCACTTCAAACACGTAATTTGATTTAACAATTACTATTACGGAACATATGGAACTACCAGGAGTAAACCTGTATGAGGAAAATATGAATATAGTCCGCAACTTTCGAGAATAAAGCCTGACAATGGGAGTACTGCTATGCACATGTTGAAAACACCAGTGTATAATAACATTTCTGTAACGTTCGTGTTGATTTCCACGCCTTTTCTGCAATTATATGTACACTTTTAGATATCTTACAAAGGAAAAACGGTACGTTTGTTTTTGTTTATAGTGTAGTAAAGACAGTTGTTCCTTATTATCAGGCACCTACAATTTAATGATGAACACTAATATCTTGAAAACATTTATGTAACACACGCATCACCATATACGTTCCTTTTGATGCTCCATATGTGATATGTGGTATCAAAACTAGTTTTAGGAAATAAGCGGACCTAAAATGTAGAATCCCATTGCGGCATTGAGCCTTGCATTATCATTTGTTACACCAAGGCAAATACAATGTAGGTGCCACTAGCCAGGAAATGCACGTGTCTTAACTTAACTTTGAAAACGATAAATTTTGCAATTTGTAACAGTGTTTCCCAGCGTTTACGTAGACAGTAAGCTGATACTAAATATCATTTTATTCAACAGCAGAAGAAATTCAAAATACAGGGAATCACGTATAAACAAAACATTTTAGCACACAAACCATCCTTGTCCGAGATAACAGAGGAAGAAAAACGTTTTATATGCAATATTTAATACGAATCTTTAAAACATTCTGTGCCTGTTACATTTACACAACATCAAGATGTTCCTAAGATTATTCAAATTATAAAATAAAGGTTAATGTAAGCATAAACGCATGATAACTGAGGTCTTACCTTGTTTATCAAAAACATGATATAGTGAAAGTGAGATGCTTAGACGTAAAAGTGAGATAAAAAAGCGAGTGTTCATCCGCTAAATATAGATTTGATCATACATCGTAATTGCGTTCTATGTAACGTCAACCTGTATTATTTCAAAGGGTAAAGGAAAACAATTGAACCTTACACACCATGCTTGTGTTTAGTATAGCTTACATGTTACTTTATGTACTATAACCTTTCCCTAAATTTCAATGACTTATACCAAAATGCTAACGACACATTTTTATAAAGAGTAGTACGTTATTCAGTTACAGAATGGAAATTGCGTTTTAATAATTTTGCTTTTACTGACAATGTCAAAAATATTCAAAATCTTCAAAGAAGCTACATAACATTTAAATTATTTTGCTTTAAAATATACCTTTTCAAAATCAACTGTGCATTACATAATGCGGTAACAATAACAATATCATTTTGTACCTGTATCTTGATCACAATGTTAGTATTGTATAACAGTAAATGAGCACAGGACTTTGAGGTTTTGAAATTTACCTTATGGGCAGAATAAAGACGGATTTTTTCGTAAGAAAGCTCATGGGCAACTTATGTGTAGATTTAAAAAATGATAATATGGAACAACATCATTCCACATTATCCTTGGCGTATGTCACCTACTGTTTCATTAAAATAAGATATGATACTGCAAAACTTTGTTAGCTAACGTAACAAAGTTTAACATATTTAATAATATTTAATGAATGACTGTGGTATGATCAAATTAAATTTCTAAATATTTTTATTAACACTAACAAATAGAGCGTGAAAACCCCATCGCGTACCTTACCCTGGTTTCCGTGTGAGGGTAAAGAACATATTAATTAATATGAAAATGCTTTTTGAAAGAAAACAAACATTGTCAAAGTTAAATGTAAAGACATACACAAATCCTAACTTAAAATTTGGTAAATCTATAACAAACCTCCAGCTGGGGCTTGCTTCACTACAGTGGAAACTTCACCCTTCATATCCAGACTGTTTGTAGCATACACCTGCAAAAACCTTACAAACATTTATTCATATCATCACTGTGCTAGGAACTAATTACTGAGAACGAGATTAACGATATAAAGTTGAGGTCAAAACTGATTTTAGTTTCTTGATATCAGATTTAAGACAATACAGTATAAAATGTGAATACGTCCATGAAATAAACAAACCTTAAATGTGTATGTTTCTTCAGGTACTACGTTCACAACTACTGTATAGTCATGATTTTCATCATTTTCATGTGACAAACTCTGTGTCGTTGCATTCCTCTGAAAACATATTGTATTTGTTTTCTTGTGATTTACATACAAAAGTCATACTTAAAGGAAAACTGCATCTTTTAATGATGTTAAAAAGTTTAAAACAGTAATAATGGAACTCAATCGTTTGTGTCCATATGAAATTTATTGTACATGCGTTACACACTAATCACCTAAGTTTGGTAATCAAGACAGGTATATTTCAAATGACAGAGGAAAGCTCTTGGCAGAAAATTGTATATTATTTTAGGCAGATTATTTCAGATTAAAAACAAATCAACTAAAGGCTACATACATCAGATGTACTGATATCTAAACCGTATTCTTTAATAATACTATTCCAAAATAGAACTGCAGGTGCTCTCCAGGAAATCTGCATCCATGTATATACGCCTCGTGGTGCTTCTGTTATCTTTAAGTCAGAAACTTTCCCTGGTGCTGAAAGAGGTATGACAAACGACAGAATTAGTTTATTTCATTTTAATATGATTGCTTGAAAATATTTTCATATTATAGCATACACGTTACAAACCCTTTTTCTCAATAGTATAATCAGTGAACGCTTGCTTTGCTCACTTTTGTTCTCACTAAAACACAAATAATGACAAATGTAAAGTAGCAAAACATATACTTTGCCACATACACAACATCTTAATTCTAATTCAACAGATACAGATCTAAGCGTCTAAAAAACGTCGCTTTGTCCTATACATTAAACAGAACAATCTAAAAATAAGCAGGTTTCCATTTTTTGAAAAAACAAGAGCTGTCTCCATAGGATGACACATGCCCCCGATGGCACTTTGAATGAATAGTTATGGCCGATGTTAGAGTTTAGGACCTTTGACCTACGGACCTGGGTCTTGCGCGCGACACGTTGTCTTACTGTGCCACACATTCATGCGTAGTTATTTTAAAATCCATGCATGAATGACAAAGATATGGACCGGACACGCCCATCATTGCACTATCATGAAATATGACCTTTAACGTCTAAGTGTGACCTTGACCTTTGAGCTACGGACCTGCGTCTTGCGCGCGACACGTCGTCTTACTGTGGTACACATTCATGCCCAATAATTTTAAAAATCCATGCATGAATGACAAAGATATGGACCGGACACACCCATCAATGCACTATCATGAAATATGACCTTTAACGTCTAAGTGTGACCTTGACCTTTGAGCTACAGACCTGGGTCTTGCACGCGACATGTCGTCTTACTGTGCCACACATTTATGCGTAGTTACTTGAAAATCCATCCATGGATGACAAAGATATGGACCGGACACGTCCATCAATGCACTATCATGAAAAATGACCTTTAACGTCTAAGTGTGACCTTGACCTTTGAGCTACGGACCTGGGTCTTGCGTGCGACATGTCGTATTACTGTGGTACACATTCATGCCAAGTTATTTGAAAATCCATCAAAGATATGGACCGGACACGAAAATTGCGGACAGACCGACAGACGGACAGACGGTTCAAAAAAATATGCCTCCCTTCGGGGGCATAAAAAACAAATATGATCAGCCACGAAATAAGCTTTATCAACATTGTCTGACTTAAACAAAGTAAATACCTGTTGGACGAGTTCTGAAATGTACTCGGTTAGATGTTTTAGCGCCAACATTTGTAACGGCTGTCACAGTTACATTGTAGCTCCAATATTCTTCTAGACCTTCTGCCAGGTAATATCTTATGTCAAAACCTTAAGACAAAATATAACACCGTCTAATGGATTCTTGCAAACATATAAGCCTTTACTACAGGTGGTTATTCAAATATAAAGGGTCATAATTCCTAAACTTTAAGCAATCGAAAAAAATGTTATTGTAAGAAGGTCCTGACCCAGATGAACATATAATGACAAGTTAATTTTAGAAAACAAATACAGTCCTGGAATTTGATCCAAGAACAGTCTTTACTGTAAAAAGGCGTTATAAAGACATGAAATTCAATAGCATTTATTCATTTTACAGAAAACCAATGCTGGAAAAGTTTGTAGTTAATGTCACAGCTACTGTAAGAAAATAATTATAGGTATAAATCATTTATTGACATTATAATGACCTTAAGTTTGCCTAAACGAAGTGTAGCGTAGCTCATTAGCATTATAACCAACTTATAGGAACCTTCAACATACACACACGCACGCACGCACGCACGCACAAACGCACACACACACTTGTTTCATTTTACTGACAGACTGACAGGTTTAAATATCTGTCTCAAGTGAACTTAACAGGCTTTCTTTAGTTTCGTGGATAGTGTTTCCCGTTTTACTGGCAGTATTATTTACACTCAAGTTCGTTCTGCGAGTGTACATATATCATTGGAGATATAAGATCATTATGAATAGATTCAATGTTTAAACAAAACGGTAGTCGATGCCGTTCTTCAATGTTTTGATGAAATGGATTATTCAACTTTATCGCAACAGTTAATTCTAATGAACGTGAAAGTGAGAGAAATGGAAAATTTGGATATAAATAACAACAACAAAAAACCAAATGACTGAAGTGCATTTCTCCAAATTGTGGAGATAATACAAAGATGCAAAAGTTAAAACTAACTTGAACTTGAAAAGTACAATTTGCATTACCAAGGAGAAGAAACACACAATTCTTTATTTATTATTATATTATTTCGCTAAACTTGGTCCTTTCATTACATACAAACATGATTTGATATGTGCAGTCCCCATATCTTGGCAGTTGCTACCTTATATCAAAAGTTAAAATGTGGACATAAAAAACATGCACGGAAGCTTGAACAATGCTTAACAAACAGAAAATATAAGATAAAAATGCAACACAAGGCGAAATGTTATCAATTTGAACTTCCAGAGGGTGGAAAACTGACATCTTGCTAAAAATTAGTGGACCACCTAATGCGCAGCCTAACAATTTACAATTCTGAAATATTTATTGATCTTTTATTTTTATTTGGTTTTGTTGTCACCAGCAACAAAATGAAAAAAGTGGACAACCACAGCTCGCCAAACACGGCATAAACGAAGTGGAATTGAAAGCTACCGCCCGTGCTATCTATCCCTTGATTGAGCAGAACTCAACATTTTAATGTAATATGACGATTTTCTAGCTTTTGTGGCGGTGGAAGACCCCTGGTGTCCTACGAGAAATATTTTATAATGATAGAACTACCGCCCTCCGTAAGACAGCTGGATGGCTTCTTTACATTAAGGAATCATACAACCCATGCAAGTTGTCAAACCTTTAGCGAAGGATAAGTGATTTAAAGTCTTCAAAGTCCTTATTCAGGGAGGCCCCCAAGAGTATGTAAATACATAAAACCTGTTACTGTGAATTCCTTGGACGTTGCAGGAGAGTCAGCCATCAACATTACTGTGAAGTTCGTCTTTCCAGGTTTTGGTCCATTTATTTTCCAAGATATTGCACATGATGTTGTTCCTATCTCGCTCACTGTTATACCATACGGTACCTGCGGAGCTGTAAAATAGATATAATTAAAAGTGTCCTCATGTGCCAGTGGACCTTAAATAAGACAAATATTATGAAGGTATTTCCAAATTGATAACAAACTTTAATAACGTTAACGTATATTACACCTGTTACATGAGGTAACGTTTACGCGCAATTGTTTCCTTTTCAAGATCTTCCACAATTAAACAAACGTATCCTCTAGAGTTTACAACACATTCTATGTGCTTACAATTATGTACCAGTTTCGAGAAAGATATCATTAAAAAGGTTAAGTTAGATACACAGATGATAGTGTGTTCAAAACTCGACAATGTCCTAGAAACATCCATTTCAGACGAACGGATATATTTATAAAATGTCCGCTTAACACTGGGGCTGAAAGAAACAAAAAGAAAAAAGAAACAAACATAAAACAGGAACAGAGTCACGGCTAATGCGTTCAAAGGAAGGCAGCAACCCACACAAAAATTAGTTTTTGGCATTGACATATAATTGTATGATTGCTTATTCCCAAGCTGTTACTTCATTGTCAATGAAAAGCATGAACATGAATATATTTCGAAGTTTATTACCATTTACTTAACCTGTTTTAAAGTCATTGTTCTACCCTATTATTTGTACCTTTTAAGCTTATTGATTTTTCGATAATTTGTTGATTTGATTTCTGGGTAAACAAAATTCAATTGATATGGTGATCGCCGCATACGCGAACGGATATCGAACATTCTGGATATCCTCTGTGAAGTACTGCCTTCCACCCTTCTGTATACATAAAATACTACTCTTCACAGTGTTTACTGTATATCCAGGACCATCGACATCCACACCAAACTAAATTCAAACTAACAAAACTAAACTAACAATTTGATGCGCAACACATTTCGGAGAAATATGGTTCTGTGGTACGTACAATAATTATTGTTTTAAGCATAAAGCCGTGTTTGTTTTGATTACTAATTTACCTTTCAGCGTTTCGTATTTCAATTAAATATCTATTTTGTATAATATTTTTATTCATTTGTTTTACTTCAAATGCAAAAATACACGGGTTTCACTACGCAGAATATGTGCTTTGCAAAAATGTTCAAATTATGCAACGTTTGATCTTTAACCAACAGAAGTAATATAGCAAAATTCGGTTACATTCATATTTTACGTTAATTTTAAATTTCTTCTTTCGATTGTTTTATTTTTGATTTTAAGCGCATGAACAACATATACCGTGCATTATACAGATTACTTTAAGTTTACCAAACCTTACGTTTTAATTGTGTAGTAGAATCTTAGTCATCTAGCAGTGACTGTTGGAAAGTTTAAGCAACAACAGTGATGACACGTAAATCTCACCGATAGAGGTGCCGTGCAATTTAGATTTATGATAGCGAGATATATATTTTATACAGCAATCTGTATCGAATATTGGTCTTTCCTTACATTTTTTTTATTCCTGTTTATGTCTTAGAAGTAATGAAGCCGCATCTCAAGAATAACACAAAATGTGTACTGATATGTCACTAATGATCCAAGCTGTCAATGTATGCAGGTGGTACTACTAATATACACCACTGAATGTCACATAAAGAACAATAAATATAGTGTTCGTTTGCGAAGGCAAAGCACCTGAATTCCCATGTTGATTTGCTGGTTCGTATACGGCATATTCTCTTGTATACAACAACCCTGGAATCAAGGATAACTATTACATACAAGTTTTGACAATTATTTAACTTGAGAGAAATGTTTTCTCACATTTTTCTGTTATTTCGAAAAAAAGAGCAATACTTTAAACAAGACTATTGCCAAGCAATAAATGTTAGGGGCATTTACTCAATATGAACATACTATTTTTGCTTTGGAACTAAATTAAAGTTCAAATTCCCTAGATTAACCTGATAGTATGAAAAATCACTTGCTCTTTAAAAGTTAATTCAGGACCTATCGTTTCTGTATGGCGCAAGGACAGAAGACAAACAAAAAGACATACAGAAGGACAAAAATTCAAACGACGTCCATATGCGTTCAATTGACTTTTGTCTATTTACTAGGTTTCATGTAATAATATCTGGTTCTGTTACAGATATGGCTGAATCTACCATATGTGACAGATGGACGAAGTGATGGTTACACTGAGAAAATAATGTGTATGTTGTGTATATTAGCTTATATTTATATAGTATTATCAAGTTTGGTTAAAAGGCTTAATGTACGTTGTAATTTACAACATGTTGCACTTTCTGTCAACATTTTTAATACATAGCAAGCACATGATATTTATCACTTTTATGCTGACGACTCGCAACTATACCTGTCGTTTAAGCCAAAATATTTTTTTACCAACATGAAGCCCTATCCCGAATTGAGATCTGTCTTAAAGGCACAGTCTCTTGGGTGCATCAGAACATGCTGAAGCTCAATACTGACCAAATGGAGGTCATTTTGTTTC
Source organism: Mercenaria mercenaria (assembly GCF_021730395.1). NCBI lineage: Eukaryota > Metazoa > Mollusca > Bivalvia > Venerida > Veneridae > Mercenaria > Mercenaria mercenaria. Next base: position 78,568 of record NW_026463636.1, read on the forward strand.
ACACAATTCACACACACATTCCCGAAGATATCTGCGTGAAAGCAGGACCCTCTCGGATTAAACCTTTAATTTGTGTGAAGAATCTCGGAACTAGAATAGATACAAACATTGTCATGACACAGCATCTTAATTCTCTATGTAGAATTTCGAAAGGATC
>NW_026463637.1:0-1669 GCF_021730395.1 Mercenaria mercenaria
GATCAGGCTAGCTTATGTTTTTTTGGGGGGAGATTCATTTCAGGCAAAAATGATAACAAGGGCGTCAACAAAGATTGATCCCAAAAATGGCCACCCCTTTAAACCCTTTAAAGTGTTATATGGCCACCCTTAAAGTGTTGTTTGTTTTGCTTTGACTGAACTAGAAATTTAGAGTTGGGGAGGTCTGTTTTTTTCAGGTTTTTTTTTTCCCTTCTATCAATTCACCCGCCAAATATAGACAAACAGGCAAAATTGGGGTTACAAAAGGACAGATTTTATATCTACACTACTTATTGAAAAGCTAAACAATTCTTTAAATTGACTAAAGCGTTTCGATAGAATATCTGATGCTGTACTAAAGAAGGTACGTTCAAAAAGATTGGGCCTAGACAATGTGATAGGTCGGTCAGGATCTGTGAACAAACATTTTTTTAAGATAGTAGTCGGCCTCAGCTTTGGGCTCTAGATATAACATACTGAACTAAACAACTGATACAAATGGTTGAAAACTATATCTGAACAATATTTCCAAATATTTTTAACTGCATCCCCGTGCACGTCTTACAAGTCGGGCTTCGTTCCTTTCACTGAATTGAACAAAAGTAGAACGTGCCTACTTCATTACCTACCGGCACATCGAAGGCCATGGGGTGGCACTAGCACAGACACTCCAGATTTAAAACAAATGATGAACAACACCATAATTCCTGACTTTTGAGTTTTGGTTTATCAGTAACATGTAAAACAGACACATAAAATCCGATCAATATCACTTTGACGCATTAAAACTGCGATAAAACCTGCTTTGCCGTTATTATTCCGGACCGCGTAATCGGGAAAAAAAATATTTTTTTCGGATATTTTTATGTACGTGCGGGCGGTTGATTTTTATTTTTTTTTCTCGGGAATGAAATTATTGATGCGGTAGTTCCGACGAACGACATATCAATTTGGTATGGCCTTATAATCAGTTTTTTTTCTCATATCATCTATTCATTGTTAATAATAATCTTTTGAAAATAAATTTGTAAATATTGTAAAGGGTGTTGATTTATTCTGATGGTTACTGTCGCCGGTACGGCCATTCCTGTCACAATGGTGGGTGTCAGAAGTGGGATTGGTCGACCAGACTCAGTAGCTATTCGAACATTATTAACACCCATTTAACTGCAGCAATAATTTGTAAAGATTCCTCTTGTTCTGTTCTATTGGTACACATATAATAGTTTTATTCATTTTTCAGAGTGGCGTCTTACCTCAGACAAGACAAGACAGACCCATAGCTTCAGCTAACCAGCTTTTGTGGTCACAGACTGATAGACAGTTGTTTACGACACTTGGATTCTGGGGTGAGTTCGTTCCTTTTATTTTTCTTTTGGGTTTATTTTGTGTCACTCTATGATTAAGCCACCATATATCTGTGCTAATAGTGACCGCCCTTGACAAGGAGAGTTATCCTACTCACTCTTACTGGTGCGTCGCCCTACTTCTCCAAGGGATCCTATTTTGTATTAGTGTACTGTATACGTACCAGATACAGTATTGTTTTACATTTGTGTGTTTAGCAAGCTTGTTTTCTTGCATATACTTTACCTACTTTTTAAATTTTAGTGCTACACATTTTTGTTATACCTTTTCTTTACTTAGGATAAAACACTTTGATTTTATT
>NW_026463638.1:0-73397 GCF_021730395.1 Mercenaria mercenaria
AGAAATATAGATATGCTTCCAGTATTTTGAGAATATCTTCACACCACTAATGACTCAGCAAGGTCGTTATTTCGGTATAGACAGAGACAGGAAATTTTGTTTTTATTACAATAATGTTGTTAAAAATGAATGTCATTTTATATTGGTATGTCCTTTGTATAAAACGCTTAGAGAAAACTATATACCGAAACAATTCTATTAAAATCCAAATGTTCATAAATTTAATATTTTGTTGGCTTCCAAAAATGAAAATATTATTAAAAATACTGCAGTTTATATATATAATGCTTTAAAGTTACGTCTGTCTGAGATAGAGATAGTTTAAATTTTGTGTTGTATGTTTTACATATGCCATAACTATTGTATTTATATTTTGTACAAGTTTTATTTTATGAAAAAGCATTACTTTCATTATAGCCAAGATATTGGTCTTGCCTTGACAAGGCTGATAGTTGGGCATAGTAACAAAGGTACAGATATTAATCTATTCTGTCCATGTCTTTTCTTTATTTCGTTTCGGCAAGATACATGGACAGGCATGTATTGAAGCTTTAAAAAGTTAGAAATTATGTACAAACCTCTTTCTCAAAACAAATGCTTTTTCTGACATGAGTGATATAAATAGTTAATATTTACTTCATTATTCCTTATAAGAGTTAATGTATGTAAATGTTTATGTTTGTATATATGTATATAATGTATATGATTGATAGTGTATGGGCCGGAGGCCTAAATCACAATAAAGATTTGTAACTTGTAACTTTACTGCCCACTTCGGGGAGCATAAACGACGCATACGTTTTTGTTGTAAACACCTTAAAAATATTTCACGTAGAGTCATGAAGCCATGCATAGTGACAGGAATTGGGGCAACTGTGTCATATGAACACATATCTAGTGTCAACAAATGTTAGCAAATTGGTGTCTCAGTATCTTTATTACAGAACTAGATATAATTCCATGCCATTGTAATACCAAGTAAATGACCTAGATCCTGTAACACTTGCTTTCATCTTTATGGTTTGATTTGAAAAAAAACTTGCAAGATATCTTTAACAACAATAGATCTTGGAATCCATGAAGAATCCGTCAGATCCAATCATAGGTTCCGGAGTTACGGCCCCTAATTGACCCCTGAAAGAGCCAAAGTGATTAAGTTCAACCTTGTGAACACGATAGAAGTGACATTTTACATTTGCTTTTAACCACACTTACACACACCTTAAGTCACAATAAGATCTTGGTTCCTTTTGAAAATCGGCCCGATTCGATCATGGATTCTAGAGATACTACCCTGAAAGAGGGAAAAATCTTCTGTTTTGGCCCTTTCAGCCGCCATATAAAGGCTTCATCCTTTGATTTGCAACAAACTTGCACAGAATGTTTATCTTGATGAACCAAGTTTGAAACTAGGTCATTTGGGGTCAAACGCTTTGTCATGAAGTCAAATCAAAGAAAAACTTGTTCACACCTTAGAGGCCATTTATGACCCTATCTTCATGAAACTTGGTCAGAATGTTTATCTTGATTATTCCTAGCCAAGTTTAAATGTTGATCTTGCGAGGTCAAAAACTAGGTCACCTGCTGAAATCAAAGAAAAAACTTGTTAACACTCTAGAGGCCATTTTTATGACATTATCTTCATGACACTTGGTAAGGATGATTATCTTGATGATTTATAGGCCAAGTTCGAAACTGGGTCATGTGTGATCAAAAACTAAGTCACCTGGTCAAATCAAAGGAAAACCTTGTGAAAACACTAGAAGCCACATTTTAAATCCAATTGTCATGGGAACTTCCTTATTATATTTCGGTTGAGTTTGAAACTGTGTTATCTGGGGAAAAAACTAGGTCACCAGGTCAAATAAAAAACCTTGTGAACACTCTAGATATCACATTTAAAGTCCAGTTGTCATGAATCTTGGTCATAATGTTTGCCTTGAGGATTTCTTAGATGAGTTCAAAACTGGGTCATCTGGGATCAGAAACTAGGTCACATGGTCAAATCAAAGGAAAACCTTGTGAACTTACTAAAAGCCACATTTTAAGTCAGTTATCATGGGAACTTGTAAGAATGTTTGTCTTTCTGATATCTCGGTCGAGTTCCAAATGGATAGATCCGATTTTTCTGATAAGGATTGCCCCCCTTGGATATTGTTGCTATGTCTCACAAGCTTTCTCCAAAATTGCGGATATACATTATACCGCTATGACGGATTCTCTTTAATAAAGTGTCTAAATGTTTTACTGTAAAAAGATCAAAGACCTGTCGGATCACGCGCTAAATGAATCATTGAATGATTATACTTAAGGTTATATTAACTCCGTGAAGAAAAGTGGTGAAATGTAGCCGTTAAATGTCGGTGCTAATAAGGTCTTCATTAATATGAAAGTCGTAGAATTTGATAATTTTGTTTATTTTGGGACCGCACAAAATTTTCACATACTATTGGTATAAAGTATGATACATATAATAAAAAGAAAACACGACACAAGGAATATGTCTATAAATTTAAAACTGAGTCACACCTGCGCGTTGTAAATTCTATATGTTTGTGCATGATTATGTTTTCTTTTACGCGACCGATATATTATGATTCAAAATGGCATTTCATGTCTGTATTTGCGAGTAAGCACCAGAATTATATTTAAATGTGAATTAAAATCATTGTATTTTGATTAATATGTTCATTGTATTCTTCTGGAAACTCGTCTGATACTGGTAGCTTCAGCATCGTTAGGTGTGGATATTCTGCAATACTGACAAATGTATGTATACCTTCTGAAGGAATGTCCCATGATTTGAAAAAGTTAAACTTAGTCAGTTGGTACCACGGTTATCGCCCGCTGCGAACACCAAATGGAAACAGATCGGTTGTCACATCGGTGTTAATCACAAGTAGAGGGTGCCTCTCATTAGTTGTAATTGATAATACATGTTTTTATTGAAAAGAAAGAGTAACAAATCTGCAGGCGTTAACATTTTTCAATATGCGACACATTTATTCATGTCATTAATTAAATCATCTTATTATTTGATCAGTCAATGCTACAAATTGACGTAACTCTTACAAGATGTACACAATGGTGTTTATAGACATCTAAGTGGTTATTAGATATAGAAGCCATACGATAATAAACGCATGTTCATTCTAAATTTATTGAGATTTGTATTTTGCAAGCAAGAAAGTTAAGAAATATATGTCTATACATCGTTACGGAATTTTCTGCTAATTGCAATATTAAAACACTCATGCACTCGAACATACGAACTCACAGACTTTATTCCGAAATATATACATAACAAGTTGAAAAAAGATACAGAAACGCCCTCTTCCGAATGTATGCTGATTTCCTTGAAAAAATACATATTTATATCTATAAAAATAGTTAACTTTTGTATCAGAACCAGAACAGCAACTTATGCTAATTAGGCGTTATTATTCTATGGATCCTTTTGTTACTGGCTACAATTGTTTTTTGTTGTTTTTTTTTTCTAAGTGTGGAAACGCAACCAACATCATTTTCATAACATTTTCTTCGATTGGTTCGAAACTGGGCTCAAAAACTAGGTCACCCTGTCAAATCAAAGGAAAATCTTGTGAACACACTAAACGCCTCATTTTGAGTCTAATTGTCAAGGGAAATTGTTAGAATGTTTGTCTTGATGATATCTCGGTCAAACTGGGTTTCAAACTGGGTTATCTGGGGTAAAAAACTAGGTCAAATCAAATAAGAAAAACCTTTAGAACAGGCTAGAGGTCACATTTCAAGTCCAAATGTTGTGAAAACATGGCATAATGTTTCCATTGATAATATCTCGGTCGATTTTAAAACTGGGTCATCTAGGATTAAAAACTACGTCACCCAATAATATCAATGTTATAATGTTTGCCGTGATGATGTTTTGGTCGAGTTTGAAACTGGATTGTTACTGGCCCTCTTGTGTCTTTTTTTTATTTGAACTTTAAACCGTCATAAATATCTATCAGCATTCAAAGTTGTATCATCCGCCCACCTCGCTCCTCTACCCAGTCACCCCACCTCCAAGATCATGCACACCCACACCCCAACATTTTTTCTTCACTTTCTATTTTCTATTAATATTTATTATCAACATGTGAAGTTTTGTACCTTCACCCGATCACCTTCACTCCCAACACCCCATTCCATTCCCTTATGTTTTTTTTTTCATTCATTATTGTTTATTTTCTTTCACAAATATTTATTATGTCTCCCACCACACAGTTGTGTGGGAGACATATTGATTTACTCCAGTGTGTCTGTCTGTCACAAAGCTTGTCCGCACTTTAAGTCAAACATTTCTCATCCGATCTACACCAAACTTGAACAAAATGTGTTTGACCACAAGACCTTGGCCAAGTTTGATAATTAGCCAAATCGGCCCAGGCACTTTGGAATTATGGCCCTTGAACTACCGAAAAACGCTCAGATTTAAGGCGCATTCCTGGAGCCAAAAGGACCCCTAAACTACTAATGAGTAGTACAGGAGTCCTTTTGACTCCAGGAATGTGCATGCAATCTGAGTAGTATAGGAGTCCTTTTGGCTTGATGAATGTACATGCGCTCTAGTAGGGCAAGTTCGATAATGAGCGAAATAAGTCCATGCACTTCAGAGTTATGGCCCTTGAATTACCGAAAATCGGCCTTTTTACTCTCGTCCGCGCTCTAAGTCCAACATTTCTCATCCGATCTTCACCAAACTTGAACCAAATGTTTTTGACCATAACTCCTCGGCCAGGTTCATTAACTAGCCAAATCGCCCGAGGCACTCCAGAATTATGGCCCTTGAATTACCCAAAATCGGCCTTTTTTACTCTTCAAAGGTATATTTGTAGTGAGTAAACAGTATATAAAGACTGACTAGCTATTTAGATGATTAGGCAGTTGTGGGAGACATTCGCTTTTTTCAAAAGCAACTCTAGTTAACATGTAAAGTTGTACCCCCGACCCTTCCAGGTTTCTTACTTGATTGTGGATTGTGCCCCTTAAGAACACTCATTCTTAACTTTTTGCCGGATATTTTCTTTGCCATGCCTCACCACAAACCCATTAGACTGGGAATACTAATTCATCGAATTTGCTTGTTTAATTCGAATCATGGTCCTTTTTCCATTTGGAATAAATGGTTAAAGTTTTGTATGGTACTATCAAGCTGTATATCAGTAACAAGTTCATATATTAAATTGAAACTTCACACATCACCCTTCTCATCTACAACCTCGCAGCGATTACTTCACCTTACGGTACATAAATCACTGCCATCAGAAGTTGTTTTACCAGATTTGGTTATTTTTTAAAATTACATTATTCGCATCTAGATGGTAATATTCGCGCACATAGTTGTTCAAATAACCAGTTGAAGCGCTTTTGTCAAAAATATCTATTGGACGTTTTACAAATGAAACAGGCTGCCGGCGTCTACGCTATTTTGCAGTGTCATGTGACTGTCTCATCGTCACGTGGTATCTTGTGAATGTAGAGGTTATAATGAATGCAAGGGAAGGTAACCGCTGTGAGGAGCTTGTCTCATCCAGTGTTGATTAATAACCAGTTAGAGAACTCTTGACTGAATTTAATTCAAATTATGACCCTTATTTGACTTAGAAGATTTTAATGAAGTTTTTATATTGTCATAATAAAGTTTTAATTTGTAGTAAATTGTAATAAAATAATTTTGACAAGTAATGGCCTTTGTTTGGCCTGGCAATTGTTGAATACTTGAGCATGCTGTCTAATGGCTTGTCTTATTTCTTTCTTTAGACAAGGTAAGATAATTAAGAGTCTGATAGACAGATTGCAGATTTGTTGATTTGCTACATGTGTTTATGACTTTACATATAGTCATATGGATATGGACTGGATATGGTGATACATGCATTTTCTGTTTCCTTCTAATTACTGAATAAAATAGAATATAATACTAGTATACATGGACCTATATCTTGCATAAATACCTAAATATGCCTTTATGTACTTAAGGTAAAATTCAATGTTAAAAAAACCCCAGGAAAAAAACAAACAAACGTTTTAGCCCATAAGTTCAGTTTGAAATGACATATTCTTTAAGTAGGCCAGTGATCTAGTGGTAACACGCTTGACTGTCAATCTAGAGGTCCGAGGTTCGAATCCCGGTCCAGGCACTGAACATTTCTGAAATGCTCTCGAGTGTCTCTCACATAATTAAGAGGTTCTTCCCAGGAAAGACGGCTGTATCTAAAACAGATTTCTCTCTATCTGTTCCGGGTGCTTTATCTCACTTTGTCCCTGTCTGGTCAGATCGCTCTGTGTCTGTGCTATTAGAGGATGAATTTCGCGCTCTGTGTGGCTGCGTATGCTATATGTAAAGCGCCTTTGAGCGTGTTTATCATGAAAAGGGTGCTATATAAATCTGGTATAATAATAATGATAACATTCCAATCAAACAAAGTGTATATAAGCTTATACTCTAATCTAGCTCAAGGCTGCTTTTGTCGGTCTAGTAACCAACAAGTGACTGTAGTTCAGACTGGCATCCATTTCCCTCAAAGTTGGTGTACAGCAAGTTTATAGCTTATTAGGATTGTATTTTTAGGGTCACTAGAATAAAGGTCAAATATTAAAAACTTGGCTTTGTAGCTTGCTTTGTTTTGTTTTTTTTGTTACATGTATGCCATTGAAACAGCTGAATACAGTTTAGATAAACCCATTCTACAAGAAACGTAACTATTGTCTTTTATTAGTTCCCGACTGGTTGAAAACCAGTTTCGGGGACCATCATTCCGTTTGTCTTGTCCGTCCGTCCGTCTGCAATTGCGTGTCCGGTTCACAATTCTGCCATCCGTAAAGGGATTTTAATGGCACAAATGTTTCCCATGATAAGACAACGTGTGCTGCGCCAAACCCAAAGCCCTAGCTCAAAGGTCAAGGTCACAATTAGAGGTCAAATGTCAACAGGGCTTTTTCCCTGTCCGGTCCATAACTCTGCCATACATGAAGGGATATTTATATTACTAGGCACAAATGTACCTTATAATAAGACTGAATGTGTCATGCACACCTTTAAGACCCCTAGCTTAAAGGTCAAGGTCACACTTGGCAGTCAAATGTTAATCTGACAGGGTCTGTTTCGTGCCCGGTACATATCTCTGTCATTCAAGGGATTTTTATATCACTTAGCACAAATGGTTCCCACGATGAGACGGCGTTTCATGCGCAACTTTCGGACCACTGGCTTAAAGATCAAGGTCACAATTGGAGGTCAAAGGTCAACATGGTTTTTTTCCTGTCCGGTCCATAACTCTGCCATCTATGAAGAGATTTTAATATTACTTAGCACAAATGTTCCCTATGATGAGACAACGTGTCGTGCGCAAAATTCGGACCCCTGGCTCAAAGGTCAATGTCACAGTTGGAGGTCAAAGGTTCCTGCCCGGTCCAGAACTCTGTCATGCATCAAGGGATTAAATATTACTTGGCAAAAATGTTCTTCATGATGAGAAAACGGGCCATGCGCAAATCTCGGGCCTTTAGCAGCAAGGTCAATATCACACTTGGAAGTCAAAGGCCAAAAGGGCATTTTTCCTGTTTAGTCTGTAACTCAACTATCCTTAAAGGGATTTTAATATTACTTGGCACAAATGTTCATCACCATGAGATGGAGTGTCATGCGCAAGAACCAGGTCCTTAGGTCTAAGGTTAAGGTCACATATAAGAGATCAAAGTTCAGATACAAGAAAGACTTGTCCGGAATATTTCTTCTTCATGCATGGAGGGATTTGAATGTAACTTGGCACAAATTTTCACCACCATGAGACGGATTGTCATGCGCAGGTTCCTAGGTCTAAGGTCAAGGTCACACTTAGAGGTCAAAGGTCAAATTCAAGAATGACTTTGTTACATCCAATTTTTAGTTGTATTCTAGGTGTATCTCTACCTGGAAAAAAGTTTCTTGTGGACTTATATTATATAGAGTTATTGTTAGGATTAATTTTCCTGTGTTGTTACTATAAATAACCTACATGTTAACTTTTTTATAATCGGCCGAAACAACTATAGGTTTTTATATATGCAAATTTACATCCATATGTTTTGTTATAACATATTGTACATATAGTTCAATATTGTTTTAATACATTTAATACATGATTGACAGATATCAGTTCATTATGTTATACTGCAGAAGAGAAAATTAGGTGCCTTCCAGTAGGAGAATTTATTTCATCTTTGCACTGTTTCAAATCTGGAAATTGAACCAACTTGATATAATTATGCAGGAATAACATGTTTTTTGTCTACAGTTTCCCTTGCGATTTCGCAGATGCAATAAAAAGAAAAAAATATGCGCTGTTAATACTTTTCTAACATAACAAGTGTAAAAAAGGCTAAATGGAATGAATTTTATGTTGCTAAGCTGTCATTTTCTTTTCAGACTTGTTTTGTGGTAATTATGCTTCACGGTGATATGCAAATATATAAAAGTGTGTATTTACTAAATGTGACCTGCTTATTTACAACAACCTTTGAAAGTAATATTGACATAATTTAAAACATATTAAACTTTTTTGCACAGAGAAATTATATGTTCTTTCAGTTGACTGATAGCTTTTGTTACAGATATGTAAGTAAGTATAACTGACATACTTCTATAAACACTACAAGAATGTAGTAATGTTATTGGTCAATTTACTATTAACAGTTTCTGCAAGTGATATAATCTGAGTGGTAAAGTAAATTTAAAGGTAAAATTCCAGTTATGCATCTTATTAAAACAGGTTAGAAATATACTAGACCAAAAGTTCATATTTGAAAATATGAACAGTTCCGACATTATAGCTCATATAAACAAAAATCAGTATGTCTTTGTGTGAAAATAGTGATGTAAATAAGGTTTAAAAGAATACACAATACATGTGTAGCTAAACAAGTATAAATGGGAAATACCACTAAAATTGTGCTGTCACTGCTTGACATACCTATATCTCAATTATTACTACATGGTTTTGATTCAGAATTAAAATAGTTGTTCTACATGTTCACCTACACATCATATGATGCAAAAACGATAACTCCGGCACCAATATTTTATTATGAATAATTATTGATTGCCCTTCGTCCCTCGTCCGTCCACTATTTCTTGTGAACATGAGAGTATGATTACAAATAATGAACATTTGTCAGAGTTCTTTCCTATTAAAAAGGGAGTTCGTCAAGGCTGTCCTTAATTTATCCCCTTATCTGTCCATAATATGTATTGAAAGCCTTTCTACAGCTGTCAGGAATAATACAGATATTAGAGGTATAAAAATGTCAATACCGAGACAAAACAAACCCTCTTCGCTGATGATGTAAGCTTCTGTTAATATGGTAGTAGAAAATCTTTCGTAACCCTAATAAATACCTTACATAATTTTAGAAACGTATCTGGTCTAAGACTGAACGTGTCCAAATGTGTAGCTTGAAGAATTGCTTCACTGAAACACTCAAATGTTCTATTCTATAGTAACAAAAAGTTTACATGTACATCAGAGCAAGCAATAACATTAAGTATTGTATTTTCGAATGATTCAAACCAGACACATAAATTGAATTTAGGACCCAAAATAGCAGAATTGAAGCATACACCGGTAACTTTCTTGGAGTAAATGGAACTTATAATCATTAATTGGAAAAGTAACAGTACTAAAACATTTTCTTAAACTAATCTATCCATTAACACTTTTAAGAAATCCCATACACGAAACAACTTTAGATTTAAAAAGAAGCATGTTTAAATTCCTGTGGGACGCAACACCAGAAGAAATAGCGAGAAATATAATTATACAAAATTATGTAAATGGAGGTCTCAAAATGATAGATTTACATTCCTTTATAATTTCCTTAAAACCTGGCTGGGTTAAAAGACTACTCCAAGAAAATAATGCACTATCGAAAATACTATATAAACATGAGGTACATTCTTTTTCAAATTTAATTGCCATCCGGTGATATACAAAAAATGACCTTAAAATAATTATAGATTTCTTAAAGAAATATTGAATGCTTGGTCCGCGATAAATTGTCTTACAAATAATGAAATCATTTCACATCAACTACTATAATCACCACTTGAAAGATAAAAGAGGAAATGTTTTCTTTTACAAAAGGATATTATTCTTAAAAGACATTTAAGATTACAGGTAAAAAGTTCTGTTCCTTCGATTTCCTTAAAAATCTTTACGAAATATCAGAAGGTGAGTTTATGTTATATCATAAGATAATAGGGGGGGGGGGGGGGGGGGGGGGGTAAAAAGCAATTGGAAACTGAGATTAGAACATGAAGACATAAATACAATAGTACAGCAAAAATATTTTGTTTCAAAAATAAAACAAGACGCTCAAGTAAATAAACTTTTCTACCAATTACAAGTGAGAGCAAAATCATTACTAATGTCCAAAGACAAAAATGGGAAACGCTTTTTTTTAAACGACAATCTAAATTGGAGAATTATTTATACCCACCGTATATTCAGTACAGTTGATACCAGATTGAGAACATTTCTATAAATACCTAATAAGAATAGCACCAACTAATATATTCCTATACAAATGTATCTTCATCATATTATATGTATTGTGTTCAATGGCACCAGAAACACTTATACATATGTTTTGGGAATGTCACTAAATACAAACCTTATGGAGTGACATTAAGAAAAAGTATTGCAGATATCCCTTTTAACTTTAAAACTATTTCATTAGGTTTCTATGGAAACATTGGGAATCGCAAACAAAACATTATTTGTCTCCTACAGAGTGAAAACCAGTTTCGGGTGGGCTGGGACGATTTCAAAATTGTGTATGAAATCGAACCGAATCGGTTAATCGGCTGCCATATTGAAAAGGTTTTTTTTCTTAACGACTGTATCAAGGTACTTCCCGCAGCCGATAACATTAGGAACTTAAGGGCTTTGTCGTTTGCAGCTAAATCATATTTTGGTATTTTACTTTAAACATATTACAACAGACAAATAATTGAATATTGAGGTCCTATGTTTGATGTGATTTAGCGGAAATATACTGCGGGTCTATGTGCTAGTCATAGAAATGTATAAAGACAAAGTACGATTCGTCATATTTATTGTATGAGAGCGATTAACAGTTTTGCAGAATTAAAACCGGTTTCACCTAGTTATCGAATCGGATCCGATTAACCGAGCAACCGTCCTAGTCCTAGTTTGGAGACTATAGGAATGCGCTTTTCCGTCCGGCCATCATTCTGTTATTCCGTCCGTCGGTCCGCTATTTCGTGTCCGGTCCGTATTTCTGCCATTTATTAAGGGATTTTATTATTACTTGACACAAATGGTCCGCATGATGTAACAACGTGTCATGCGCAAAACCCGGACTCCTGGCTCAAAGGGTAAGATCACAATTGGAGGTCAAATGTCAACAGGGATTTGTTCCTGTTCGGTCCATAACTCTGCCATCCATGAAGGGATTTTAATATTACTTGGCACAAATGTACCTCGTAATTAGACTGAATTAGATGATATGTCATGCACAACTTTTAGACGCCTATCTTAAAGATCAAGGTCACACTTGGCAGTTAAATGTTAACATGGCAAGAACAGGGTTTGTTTCGTGTCCGGTCCGTAACTCTGTACACCATAATAGGACAATATGCCATGCACAACTTTCAGACACCTAGCTCAAAGGTCAAGGTCACACTTGGCTGTCAAATGTTAACATGGCATGAACATGGTCTGTTTCGTGTCCGGTCAAAAACTCTGTCATCCATCAAGGTATTACAATATTACTTGGCATAAATGTTCCATATGATGAGACAACATTTCATGCACAACACCCACAGCTCTAGCTTAAAGGTCAAGGTCACACTTGGGGATCAAATGTCAGTAGGATTTCTTTACTCTCCGGTCTGTAACTTTGTCATGCAAAACAGGATTTAAATATAAGTTGGCACAAATATTTCCCTATATGAGACAACGTGTAAAGCGCAAAACCCTTAGCTGAAAGGTGAAGATCACACTTAGAAATCAAGGGCCAAAAGGGCTTTTTTCCTGTGTAACTTTTTTATTGCTGGCCGTAGGGAAAAATCGAGACCACTTTTCTGTGGTATATCCAGTTTTTAGCTGTATTTTGACCTATAAATTGGGAACTAAAACTCAGGCCCCAGTTTCAGCAGATCTTTCAGAAACAACCTACCTGAATGCTTTGAAACACATTACAAGTCTTTGGCATCATGAGAAGGTCTCAAAAACTTGATTTTATTTTTTGTCTCTTTATAACACAGAAATTTTATGAAGGTTTGGAATGTAAGGGTTCTCAGGAAGTATTGTACTAGATGCTTTCAAACTATTGATAAGCTGTCATTTTATGAAATGACCTTTCTGAACCAGGTTCCATATCACTGATATACAGTAAACAACATTATGCACATTTTGAAACTTAGAAACTTTTGGTATAACCTTTGTATGCAAGCTAGGATTATCTTAAAGAGCATCAAATAGTTGAGTGCCCTGTAATTAAAAGCTCTTCTTGTGAACTGCGATACCGACTCAAGAAAATGATAAATACTTCGTTTACTTTCAGAGAGCCAGTTAGGTGAAGGTTGCTCTATTAATGCTCACTGTGACACTGTAAGAAATGCTGTATGCACTAGGAATGTTTGTGTGTGTAACGGTGGTTATTTTGATACACAGACTGGTATTGGAGGATCCTGTCAAAGTAAGTTTTAAAGACATTTCTGAGCATGTATGGCTTTGACTGTGCTTTGGCTTCTATGAAATCTACCCGTGCCAGTCAATGTTTAGCTCACCTATGCAAGCTAGGATTATTTTAAAGAGCATCAAATAGTTGAGTGCACTGTGAATAGACAGCTCATCTTGTGAACTGCGGTACCATCTCAGGAAAATCATTAATACTTCGTTTTCTTTCAGAGAGCAATTTAGGTTAAGGTTGCTCTGATAATGCTCACTGTGACACTGTAACAAATGCTGTATGCACTTGGAATGTTTGTGTGTGTATGAAAGTGGGTACTCTGATACGCAGGCTTTTACTGCAGGATCCTGTCAAAGTAAGTTTTTATGCTTACTTGGCGATGTATGGCTGTCTTTACTGTGCTCATTGCTTCTTGGAAGTCTACCTGTTTAATCCCTGTTCCTCTCAGGTTTCATCGGAAGAATACAGTTTATTGTACAAGGAAACTATTTCAACAAGGACCACAAATATAGTTCCTCACAAGTGTCGTATTGTACTTGCGTTCAGGGGTTGATTGTTCAAGATGACCAACACGAGTGATTTATTTATTTCAAAGAAAAGCCAGGATTCCTTGAAAACCATATTCTCTGGTATTTCAAAGTTTTTATTATATATAATACTGCAGTAAAATAATATATTTCTAACTATAAAGTTCCTCGTTCTGTTTAGTTTGACATCGCAACAACACATTTATATGGAGACTTTCCAGCTTTTGATAGTGGAGGAAAACCCCAGGTGCCCCTCCAGGCATTATTTCATCACGGGCTGGAACCACCGATCTTCCATAGACCATCTGGATATCTTCCTCACATGAAAAATTCTACGCCCCAAGCAAGGCTCAAACCATCATTGGTGAGGGGCAAGCGATTTGAAGTCATCACCCTTAACCACTCGGCCACGGAGGCTCCAAACTATAACATTATGTCTATCAGTAAACTTCTACAGTCACTGAAGATAATTCAATTATGTTATTACTCAAAACAAAGACCACATATCTAGTACAACACCCTCATATTAGTCCTCTACTGGTCGAAAACCCGTTTCGGGGACTTTCCGTCCGTCCATCCATCGTAATTCCTGTCCGGAACATAACTTCATAACCATTACAGATACTAACTTCAAACTTGGCATATAGGTAGATGGCGATGAGAGGATGTGCATAACACTTGAACCAGCTCTGTAGGTTAAAGGTAAAGGTCACAAATTGAGCTAAAAGTTAAACACTGTCCATCATATCTTGTGTCTGGAGCATAACTTTATAATCATGCAAGGTATTTACTTCAAACTTGGCATGTAAGTGGGTGGGAATGAGATAATGTGCAGAGCTTAAGAACCAGGTCTTTAGGTTAAAAGTCAAGGTCACAAACTGAGCTCAAAGTTCAAAATCTGTCTGTCATAATTTGTGTCCGGAGCATAACTTATTAGCAATTTAAGATATAAACTTCAAACTTGAGATGTAGGTAAGTGGTGATGAGACAATGTGCAGAGAAAATGAACAAGGTCTGTAGGTCAAAGGTCAAGGTCGCAAATGGACCTAAAAGTCTAAACTTGTTCATAATATTTAGTGTCTGGAGCAAATGTCACAGCAAGGTCAAATCTGCCTATCATAGTTCGTGTCCAGAACTTAAAATACATCTTTTATCAATTTTTTTATAGAATTACTATAAATAGCTCATTTTGTAACTTCTTTATTATTAGCCGTAAGGAAAAGCCGAGACCACTTTTTTGTGGTATAATATAAATGGTACCTCAAACTTTTGGGGGGATACTTAGGTTGTTTTCTTGGGGTGATCGTTTCAGTTAAATATCGTTTACATGGTAATTTGACAGAAAAAAACATCATGGTTCAGTTTACCGGTAAACAATCTCGAAAGTTCGGGATTTGAAAATATTTGTCAACTTTATTTTACCTTGTTCATGATATTTAGGGTTTTTACATCCATTATAAAAACGTTCCGGTGGATGCTTAGATTAAAAACTTCATGGAACTTTTGTTGTACATTTTTGCAGTCCGCTTCTAGTGCTGTCAAAGTCACATGTTTCTCGTACTATACTATGGACTGTTTTGGAAGGTATTCGCATTATTTATCAATGCATTCATTACTATGCACTTCAAAAAATGTTCACTTGCCAAGTAGGCTGCCGACACTGGGCCCTCTAAAGTTGTGTACCAAATAAATGTGACAAATTCCTCTGTAAACACTGCAGGCCAGAAGAGTGAAACAAAAACATCCAACAGTGTTTATTTTAAAAAATCAGAGTGCTTATCTATGTTCTTGGCCACTTATGTTCATGGATGTTTCAATGTTTTCAGATTTATTTATCATTTGGCCTAATTATTAGCCCGACTATTCGAAGAATAAGTAGAGCTATCCTACTCACCACGGCGTCGGTGTCACACCTTGGTTAAGTTTTTCGTACCAGTCCGAATTTCGATAAAGTCTTTTGAGATAAAATTTTGAAACTTTCAGCACTTGTTTACCATTACCATGTCGCGTTTTAAGCGAGTGTACATAACTCCATCGACGATTTTGGCTGAATTATGGCCCCTTTTAACTTACAAATCTTGGTTAAGTTTTTCGTATTGCATTGCTCCCTCTCTACAGCGGCCCGCTGAACAACAATTTCCTCCTGGCAATAACACTTGCTACTGACTCAAAATATGCTTGTTGTTCTTTATTTTACATCTCTACAACAACTCCCTCTGAGCAACAACCAAATTTTCTGTCTCCAAAATGGTGTTGTTGTAGAGAGGAAGCACTGTAGTTCATATAACCAATTGAAGCGCTTTTGTCAAAAATATCTATTGGACGTTTTACAAATGAAACAGGCTGCCGGCGTCTATGCTATTTTGCAGTGTCATGTGACTGTCTCATCGTCACGTGGTATCTTGTGAATGTAGAGGTTATAATGAATGCAAGGGAAGGTAACCGCTGTGAGGAGCTTGTCTCATCCAGTGTTGATTAATAACCATTTAGAGAACTCTTGATTGAATTTAATTCAAATTATGACCCTTATTTGACTTAGAAGATTTTAATGAAGTTTTTATATTGTCATAATAAAGTTTTAATTTGTAGTAAATTGTAATAAAATAATTTTGACAAGTAATGGCCTTTGTTTGGCCTGGCAATTGTTGAATACTTGAGCATGCTGTCTAATGGCTTGTCTTATTTCTTTCTTTAGACAAGGTAAGATAATTAAGAGTCTGATAGACAGATTGCAGATTTGTTGATTTGCTACATGTGTTTGTGACTTTACATATAGTCATATGGATATGGACTGGATATGGTGATACATGCATTTTCTGTTTCCTTCTAATTACTGAATAAAATAGAATATAATACTAGTATACATGGACCTATATCTTGAATAAATACCTAAATATGCCTTTATGTACTTAAGGTAAAATTCAATGTTACTAAAAATGAAAAATAAAAAACAACTAAAAAAACCCCCCAAGAAAAAAACAAACAAACGTTTTAGCCCATAAGTTCAGTTTGAAATGACATATTCTTTAGGTAGGCCAGTGATCTAGTGGTAACACGCTTGACTGTCAATCTAGAGGTCCGGGGTTCGAATCCCGGTCCAGGCACTGAAAATTTCTGAAATGCTCTCGAGTGTCTCTCACCTAATTAAGAGGTTCTTCCCAGGAAAGACGGCTGTATCTAAAACAGATTTCTCTCTATCTGTTCCGGGTGCTTTATCTCACTCTGTCCCTGTCTGGTCAGATCGCTCTGTGTCTGTGCTATTAGAGGATGAATTTCGCGCTCTGTGTGGCTGCGTATGCTATATGTAAAGCGCCTTTGAGCGTGTTTATCATGAAAAGGGTGCTATATAAATCTGGTATAATAATAATGATAACATTCCAATCAAACAAAGTGTATATAAGCTTATACTCTAATCTAGCTCAAGGCTGCTTTTGTCGGTCTAGTAACCAACAAGTGACTGTAGTTCAGACTGGCATCCATTTCCCTCAAAGTTGGTGTACAGCAAGTTTATAGCTTATTAGGATTGTATTTTTAGGGTCACTAGAATAAAGGTCAAATATTAAAAACTTGGCTTTGTAGCTTGCTTTGTTTTTTTTTTTTTTTGTTACATGTATGCCATTGAAACAGCTGAATACAGTTTAGATAAACCCATTCTACAAGAAACGTAACTATTGTTTTTTATTAGTCCCCGACTGGTTGAAAACCAGTTTCGGGGACCATCATTCCGTTTGTCTTGTCCGTCCGTCCGTCTGCAATTGCGTGTCCGGTTCACAATTCTGCCATCCGTAAAGGGATTTTAATGGCACAAATGTTTCCCATGATAAGACAACGTGTGCTGCGCCAAACCTAAAGCCCTAGCTCAAAGGTCAAGGTCACAATTAGAGGTCAAATGTCAACAGGGCTTTTTCCCTGTCCGGTCCATAACTCTGCCATACATGAAGGGATATTTATATTACTAGGCACAAATGTACCTTATAATAAGACTGAATGTGTCATGCACAACTTTAAGACCCCTAGCTTAAAGGTCAAGGTCACACTTGGCAGTCAAATGTTAATCTGACAGGGTCTGTTTCGTGCCCGGTACATATCTCTGTCATTCAAGGGATTTTTATATCACTTAGCACAAATGGTTCCCACGATGAGACGGCGTTTCATGCGCAACTTTCGGACCACTGGCTTAAAGATCAAGGTCACAATTGGAGGTCAAAGGTCAACATGGTTTTTTTCCTGTCTGGTCCATAACTCTGCCATCTATGAAGAGATTTTAATATTACTTAGCACAAATGTTCCCTATGATGAGACAACGTGTCGTGCGCAAAATTCGGACCCCTGGCTCAAAGGTCAATGTCACAGTTGGAGGTCAAATGTTCCTGCCCGGTCCAGAACTCTGTCATGCATCAAGGGATTACAATATTACTTGGCAAAAATGTTCTTCATGATGAGAAAACGGGCCATGCGCAAATCTCGGGCCTTTAGCAGCAAGGTCAATATCACACTTGGAAGTCAAAGGCCAAAAGGGCATTTTTCCTGTTTAGTCTGTAACTCAACTATCCTTAAAGGGATTTTAATATTACTTGGCACAAATGTTCATCACCATGAGATGGAGTGTCATGCGCAAGAACCAGGTCCTTAGGTCTAAGGTTAAGGTCACATATAAGAGATCAAAGTTCAGATACAAGAAAGACTTGTCCGGAATATTTCTTCTTCATGCATGGAGGGATTTGAATGTAACTTGGCACAAATTTTCACCACCATGAGACGGATTGTCATGCGCAGGTTCCTAGGTCTAAGGTCAAGGTCACACTTAGAGGTCAAAGGTCAAATTCAAGAATGACTTTGTTACATCCAATTTTTAGTTGTATTCTAGGTGTATCTCTACCTGGAAAAAAGTTTCTTGTGGACTTATATTATATAGAGTTATTGTTAGGATTAATTTTCCTGTGTTGTTACTATAAATAACCTACATGTTAACTTTTTTTTATAATCGGCCGAAACAACTGTAGGTTTTTATATATGCAAATTTTAATCCATATGTTTTGTTATAACATATTGTACATATAGTTCAATATTGTTTTAATACATTTAATACATGATTGACAGATATCAGTTCATTATGTTATACTGCAGAAGAGAAAATTAGGTGCCTTCCAGTAGGAGAATTTATTTCATCTTTGCACTGTTTCAAATCTGGAAATTGAACCAACTTGATATGATTATGCAGGAATAACATGTTTTTTGTCTACAGTTTCCCTTGCGATTTCGCAGATGCAATAAAAAGAAAAAAATATGCGCTGTTAATACTTTTCTAACATAACAAGTGTAAAAAAGGCTAAATGGAATGAATTTTATGTTGCTAAGCTGTCATTTTCTTTTCAGACTTGTTTTGTGGTATTATGCTTCAAGGTGATATGCAAATATATAAAAATGTGTATTTACTAAATGTGACCTGCTTATTTACAACAACCTTTGAAAGTAATATTGACATAATTTAAAACATATTAAACTTTTTTGCACATAGAAATTATATGTTCTTTCAGTTGACTGATAGCTTTTGTTACAGATATGTAAGTAAGTATAACTGACATACTTCTATAAACACTACAAGAATGTAGTAATGTTATTGGTCAATTTACTATTAACAGTTTCTGCACGTGATATAATCTGAGTGGTAAAGTAAATTTAAAGGTAAAATTCCAGTTATGCATCTTATTAAAACAGGTTAGAAATATACTAGACCAAAATTTCATATTTGAAAATATGAACAGTTCCGACATTATAGCTCATATAAACAAAAATCAGTATGTCTATGTGTGAAAACAGTGATGTAAATAAGGTTTAAAAGAATACACAATACATGTGTAACTAAACAAGTATAAATGAGAAATACCACTAAAATTGTGCTGTCACTGCTTGACATACCTATATCTCAATTATTACTACATGGTTTTGATTCAGAATTAAAATAGTTGTTCTACATGTTCACCTACACATCATATGATGCAAAAACGATAACTCCGGCACCAATATTTTATTATGAATAATTATTGATTGCCCTTCGTCCCTCGTCCGTCCACTATTTCTTGTGAACATGAGAGTATGATTACAAATAATGAACATTTGTCAGAGTTCTTTCCTATTAAAAGGGGAGTTCGTCAAGGCTGTCCTTAATTTATCCCCTTATCTGTCCATAATATGCATTGAAGGCCTTTCTACAGCTGTCAGGAATAATACAGATATCAGAGGTATAAAAATGTCAATACCGAGACAAAACAAACCCTCTTCGCTGATGATGTAAGCTTCTGTTAATATGGTAGTAGAAAATCTTTCGTAACCCTAATAAATACATTACATAATTTTAGAAACGTATCTGGTCTAAGACTGAACGTGTCCAAATGTGTAGCTTGAAGAATTGCTTCACTGAAACACTCAAATGTTCTATTCTATAGCAACAAAAAGTTTACATGTACATCAGAGCAAGCAATAACATTAAGTATTGTATTTTCGAATGATTCAAACCAGACACATAAATTGAATTTAGGACCCAAAATAGCAGAATTGAAGCATACACCGGTAACTTTCTTGGAGTAAATGGAACTTATAATCATTAATTGGAAAAGTAACAGTACTAAAACATTTTCTTAAACTAATCTATCCATTAACACTTTTAAGAAATCCCATACACGAAACAACTTTAGATTTAAAAAGAAGCATGTTTAAATTCCTGTGGGACGCAACACCAGAAGAAATAGCGAGAAATATAATTATACAAAATTATGTAAATGGAGGTCTCAAAATGATAGATTTACATTCCTTTATAATTTCCTTAAAACCTGGCTGGGTTAAAAGACTACTCCAAGAAAATAATGCACTATGGAAAATAGTGTATAAATATGAGGTACATTCTTTTTCAAGTTTAATTGCCATCCGGTGATATACAAAAAATGACCTTAAAATAATTATAGATTTCTTAAAGAAATATTGAATGCTTGGTCCGCGATAAATTGTCTTACAAATAATGAAATCATTTCACATCAACTACTATGGTATAATCACCACTTGAAAGATAAAAGAGGAAATGTTTTCTTTTACAAAAAGGATATTATTCTTAAAAGACATTTAAGATTACAGGTAAAAAGTTCTGTTCCTTCGATTTCGTTAAAAATCTTTACGAAATATCAGAAGGTGAGTTTATGTTATATCATAAGATAATAGGGGGGAGGGGGGGGGGATTTTATTATTACTTGACACAAATGGTCCGCATGATGTAACAACGTGTCATGCGCAAATCCCGGACTCCTGGCTCAAAGGGTAAGATCACAATTGGAGGTCAAATGTCAACAGGGATTTGTTCCTGTCCGGTCCATAACTCTGCCATCCATGAAGGGAATTTAATATTACTTGGCACAAATGTACCTCGTAATTAGACTGAATTAGATGATATGTCATGCACAACTTTTAGACGCCTATCTTAAAGATCAAGGTCACACTTGGCAGTTAAATGTTAACATGGCAAGAACAGGGTTTGTTTCGTGTACGGTCCGTAACTCTGTACACCATAATAGGACAATATGCCATGCACAACTTTCAGACCCCTAGCTCAAAGGTCAAGGTCACACTTGGCTGTCAAATGTTAACATGGCATGAACATGGTCTGTTTCGTGTCCGGTCAAAAACTCTGTCATCCATCAAGGTATTACAATATTACTTGGCATAAATGTTCCCTATGATGAGACAACATTTCATGCACAACACCCACAGCTCTAGCTTAAAGGTCAAGGTCACACTTTGGGATCAAATGTCAGTAGGATTTCTTTACTCTCCGGTCTGTAACTTTGTCATGCAAAACAGGATTTAAATATAAGTTGGCACAAATATTTCCCTATATGAGACAACGTGTAAAGCGCAAAACCCTTAGCTGAAAGGTGAAGGTCACACTTAGAAATCAAGGGCCAAAAGGGCTTTTTTCCTGTGTAACTTTTTATTGCTGGCCGTAGGGAAAAATCGAGACCACTTTTCTGTGGTATATCCAGTTTTTAGCTGTATTTTGACCTATAAATTGGGAACTAAAACTCAGGCCCCAGTTTCAGCAGATTTTTCAGAAACAACCTACCTGAATGCTTTGAAACACATTACAAGTCTTTGGCATCATGAGAAGGTCTCAAAAACTTGATTTTATTTTTTGTCTCTTTATAACACAGAAATTTTATGAAGGTTTGGAATGTAAGGGTTCTCAGGAAGTATTGTACTAGATGCTTTCAAACTATTGATAAGCTGTCATTTTATGAAATGACCTTTCTGAACCAGGTTCCATATCATTGATATACAGTTTACAACATTATGCACATTTTGAAACTTAGAAACTTTTGGTATAACCTTTGTATGCAAGCTAGGATTATCTTAAAGAGCATCAAATAGTTGAGTGCCCTGTAATTAAAAGCTCTTGTTGTGAACTGCGATACCGTCTCAAGAAAATGATAAATACTTCGTTTACTTTCAGAGAGCCAGTTAGGTGAAGGTTGCTCTATTAATGCTCACTGTGACACTGTAAGAAATGCTGTATGCACTAGGAATGTTTGTGAGTGTAACGGTGGTTATTTTGATACACAGACTGGTATTGGAGGATCCTGTCAAAGTAAGTTTTAAAGACATTTCTGAGCATGTATGGCTTTGACTGTGCTTTGGCTTCTATGAAATCTACCCGTGCCAGTCAATGTTTAGCTCACCTATGCAAGCTAGGATTATTTTAAAGAGCATCAAATAGTTGAGTGCACTGTGAATAGACAGCTCATCTTGTGAACTGCGGTACCATCTCAGGAAAATCATTAATACTTCGTTTTCTTTCAGAGAGCAATTTAGGTTAAGGTTGCTCTGATAATGCTCACTGTGACACTGTAACAAATGCTGTATGCACTTGGAATGTGTGTGTGTGTGTGAAAGTGGGTACTCTGATACGCAGGCTTTTACTGCAGGATCCTGTCAAAGTAAGTTTTTAGGCTTACTTGGCGATGTATGGCTGTCTTTACTGTGCTCATTGCTTCTTGGAAGTCTACCTGATTAATCCCTGTTCCTCTCAAGTTTCATCGGAAGAATACAGTTTATTGTACAAGGAAACTATTTCAACAAGGACCACAAATATAGTTCCTCACAAGTGTCGTATTGTACTTGCGTTCAGGGGTTGATTGTTCAAGATGACCAACACGAGTGATTTATTTATTTCAAAGAAAAACCAGGATTCCTTGAAAACCATATTCTCTGGTATTTCAAAGTTTTTATTATATATAATACTGCAGTAAAATAATATATTTCTAACTATAAAGTTCCTCGTTCTGTTTAGTTTGACATCGCAACAACACATTTATATGGAGACTTTCCAGCTTTTGATAGTGGAGGAAAACCCCAGGTGCCCCTCCAGGCATTATTTCATCACGGGCTGGCACCACGGTAGAACCACCGATCTTCCATAGACCATCTGGATATCTTCCTCACATGAAAAATTCTATGCCCCAAGCAAGGCTCAAACCATCATTGGTGAGGGGCAAGCGATTTGAAGTCATTAACCTTAACCACTCGGCCACGGAGGCTCCAAACTATAACATTATGTCTATCAGTAAACTTCTACAGTCACTGAAGATAATTCAATTATGTTATTACTCAAAACAAAGACCACATATCTAGTACAACACCCTCATATTAGTCCTCTACTGGTCGAAAACCAGTTTCGGGGACTTTCCGTCCGTCCATCCATCGTAATTCGTGTCCGGAACATAACTTCATAACCATTACAGATGCTAACTTCAAACTTGGCATATAGGTAGATGGCGATGAGAGGATGTGCATAACACTTGAACCAGCTCTGTAGGTTAAAGGTAAAGGTCACAAATTGAGCTAAAAGTTAAACACTGTCCATCATATCTTGTGTCTGGAGCATAACTTTATAATCATGCAAGGTATTTACTTCAAACTTGGCATGTAAGTGGGTGGGGATGAGATAATGTGCAGATCTTAAGAACCAGGTCTTTAGGTTAAAAGTCAAGGTCACAAACTGAGCTCAAAGTTCAAAATCTGTCTGTCATATTTTGTGTCCGGCGCATAACTTATTAGCAATTTAAGATATAAACTTCAAACTTGATATGTAGGTAAGTGGTGATGAGACAATGTGCAGAGAAAATGAACAAGGTCTGTAGGTCAAAGGTCAAGGTTGCAAATGGACCTAAAAGTCTAAACTTGTTCATAATATTTAGTGTCTGGAGCAAATGTCACAGCAAGGTCAAATCTGCCTATCATAGTTCGTGTCCAGAACTTAAAATACATCTTTTATCAATTTTTTATAGAATTACTTCCCTTTGTTGTTACTATAAATAGCTCATTTTGTAACTTCTTTATTATTAGCCGTAAGGAAAAGCCGAGACCACTTTTTTGTGGTATAATATAAATGGTACCTCAAACTTTTGGGGGGATACTTAGGTTGTTTTCTTGGGGTGATCGTTTCAGTTAAATATCGTTTACATGGTGATTTGACAGAAAAAAACATCACGGTTCAGTTTACCGGTAAACAATCTCGAAAGGTCGGGATTTGAAAATATTTGTCAACTTTATTTTACCTTGTTCATGATATTTAGGGTTTTTACTAAGGCAAATTTTCATCCATTATAAAAACGTCCCGGTGGATGCTTAGATTAAAAACTTCATGGAACTTTTGTTGTACATGTTTGCAGTCCGCTTCTAGTGCTGTCAAAGTCACATGTTTCTCGTACTATACTATGGACTGTTTTGGAAGGTATTCGCATTATTTATCAATGCATTCATTACTATGCACTTCAAAAAATGTTCACTTGCCAAGTAGGCTGCCGACACTGGGCCCTCTAAAGTTGTGTACCAAATAAATGTGACAAATTCCTCTGTAAACACTGCAGGCCTGAAGAGTGAAACAAAAACATCCAACAGTGTTTATTTTAAAAAATCAGAGTGCTTATCTATGTTCTTGGCCACTTTTGTTCATGGATGTTTCAATGTTTTCAGATTTATTTATCATTTGGCCTAATTATTAGCTCGACTATTCGAAGAATAAGTAGAGCTATCCTACTCACCACGGCGTCGGTGTCACACCTTGGTTAAGTTTTTCGTACCAGTCCGAATTTCGATAAAGTCTTTTGAGATAAATCTTTGAAACTTTCAGCACTTGTTTACCATTACCATGTCGCGTTTGAAGCGAGTGTACATAACTCCATCGACGATTTTGGCTGAATTATGGCCCCTTTAAACTTACAAATCTTGGTTAAGTTTTTCGTATTGCATTGCTCCCTCTCTACAGCGGCCCGCTGAACAACAATTTCCTCCTGGCAATAACACTTGCTACTGACTCAAAATATGCTTATTGTTCTTTATTTTACCTCTCTACAACAACTCCCTCTGAGCAACAACCAAATTTTTTGTCTCCAAAATGGTGTTGTTGTAGGGAGGGAGCACTGTAGTTCATATTTTGTCTAAACTGTTTGACATATGGCCACCACTTAGTTATTATAACAGTCTCTATCTGTAGACAAGAGTACATAACTCTGTCAACTATTTTGGCTGATTTATGGCCCTTTTTTGACTTGAAAATTGGTACAATTTTCGTACAAGTCAGTGTTTTGTCAAAACTATTTGACATGTGGCTTTGAAACTTTTAAACACTTTTTATCATCATGATGTACATCTGTAGGCAAAAAGTACATGAACCTGTCAATAATTTTGGCTGAATTATGGCCCTTTTTGGACTTAGAAATCAGTTAGATTTTTTTGTACCAGTCCATATTTTGCCTAACCTGTTCTTCATATGGCTTTGAAACTTTGACCACTTGTTTACTATCATAGTTTATATATGTAGGCAATACTACATAACTAGGACAAGGACTTTTGCTCAGTTATGGCCCTTTTTTGACATAGAAATTAGTTAAGTTTTGCTAACCATTCCATATTTTGTTTAAACTGTTTGATATATGGCTATGAAACTTTGAACACTTGCTTACCATCATGGTCAATCATTGCCATATAGTGCAATACTTATCCAAATTCACAAATACAGGCATATTGTTTGTTTTATCTATTTTTTTTTCTTTTGTCTGAAAATCTATAGTAATATTTTTGACCCCATACTTCCATCAATTCTTCGAATAGTCGAGCGCGCTGTCAACAGACAGCTGTTGTTGATTATCTACTTGCACCTGCTGTTGTTTTATTGCAGCATCCATGACAGTTAGGGTGTAGCACAGGACTTACAGCGATTGCACAAATATTTAAGCCAATCAAATGCTTCGTAACAAGTATCATGTAAGATGCGTCGAAATATGTGTATTAGAAAAAAATATGGCCGACCACACTAGTTTTTGTTTACTTTTGATTTATGACAATCAGTTGTTTATTACCCGCTGCCAAGAGGCGGTGGGTTTACTGGTATGCTAAATTTTTTTCGCGTGTGGGACATGAAGCAAGTCACGTGACAGGTTTTCGATACTGTATAGAATTTTTAGTCGTAGATGTGTGATACATCAATAATTTATTTAAATGATAAAATATTATATTTATGTATATGTATTTTATCATTTTTTTTAAAAAAAGTAAGAAAAAAAACTTGGGTCACGTGACACATTTCGACCATCTTCGTAACACACCGTAAGTTACGACCATCTTCAATTTTCGCTTTCGGATTGCTGTGACCTAGTTCACACGATCCTTTTGTTTACATTTTTATTTTTACAATTTTCGCCTTTCATGTGGTACATTTGGCTTAGATACAAGAACTTTATAATTTGGTTGTGATGTAGGATTACTACGATTATTGGAGATTTGTAGAATAATGCGTTTTGTTTATATTAAATTGTATCAACGGATTGATGCGTAAGACGTCATCAATATCTGCGTACATAACATGTAAACAAATAATCAGCTGTTCAGTGATATGATAACCTTTGATAGAGCTATGTAAAGTTTGTTGTTGAGTACAGTCTTCAATGCATAAAAGGTAACTGCACATGTACCGTCATATAGAGCCACGTATCGTACAGAATGTTAAAGCACAGCCATCTTGCCAGTTATGTTTGTCGAAACAGGTGAGTATAGGATAACTTTAGTTTAGGTCAAGGTATGTTTGAGTCATTCAGGCGGCGTGTCAACAAATGATTAACTCGACATTGTTGCCCTTTCGGCTTCAACATTCTAGTTCTTTAAATTTTGCTCCTGTCTTCCTCTGATATAACCCTTCGGGCATATATTGTTACTACTCAGGGGTTTCGCGGAGATGGATAGGCTAGGTGTACTGAAGAACTCTAAGTAAAGCTAACTCAAGTAGTTGAAAAGGCTAACAGGTTATAGCCTTGATTCAGTGTACCGTAAAACTTACTAAACCAGAGAAACTATAAGACTCAGGATAACAGTTAATGATGTTAATTAATGTTAATATATCATATTCCAGAAAATACAGGCGAAGTCAACACATTAAACAAATGCATCTCACTGATATCAAATGTAATCACAAATTTCTTTCTTCTTGATAATAAGCGTATTCATCTATTGATGGTTAAAATCTATCAGTATAAGTAAAAACTTATCAAATAAGATTAAGACCGTTCCGGCTTTCCATAGTTTACAGGTAGCGAAGCGAATAACAATGAATTTAAAATGTATTACAAAAAATAACAATGCTGCGCTCTCTCACAAGTAAAATATTGCAAGTTTTAATACATATCTGCTTTTAGATTAATCCATTTATGACTGATCCGGCGTTCCATAACTTGCAAATATTGACGCGGATATAAAGACAACGTCCAGCGTACATTTATGTTCAGCATAGTGTTCATTTTAGTGGTTTTAGTTCTGAAAGCTTGAGCTGAAGTGATTGCTGATGGCCAAAATCGGACCCTTTTATAGTTTTCAGGAGAAAATGACCCCATAAAGTTACCAAAACAGTCAAAATGGGTTATTTTGGGTAAATTGACCAAATGGTTAGTGACCGAAGGGTCACAGTGACCTAAATCGTTACACTCCATGCTGAACACTGCCGAATCATAAAAATGGCGGTTTTATGAAATGTATAGAGAAAAAGAACATCAAAATAACGCTAGTTAACGCGGTGACATGCGCTCTCGCGAGATTATCTCCTATTGCCATTCTGTGTATTTTATACTTCCTTGGTGAAAAGAATCGCCATAATGTCATCTTTAAGTGTTTGCCTTATCAAGGACGTTTGCAGAGTATACAACCCAGGTCAATAGATGTCACTAGTTTGTTTATCTTTAATCATTACGAATAATTGTTGTAACGCTCATGTTTATTTTAGAGAGATCCCTTGATGAAACATGTGGAGCTAATTCCCAATGTTCTCTTGTAAGCAACAGCATATGTAACAATGATATCTGCTCTTGTAAGAGTGGTTTCTTTCGTTCTGGAAACATATGTACAAGTAAGTTTTGTCTTAATAATTTTAAATGCGTATTAATGCCATCTTTGGCTATTTAAGTGGGTTAAATATATAGTTGTTTTCATTGGGAAAGTACTTCAAAATGTGATGCATAAATGTAGCATCCCGGGACAGGGTTCTTACTTTTGAATAGCACTTTGATGGATTTTATTTCTTTATAATCCCCAATCAACAGATAAGGGCTATAGAAGTGGAAGTGAAATTTCCGTGTGTGTGTGTGTGTGTGTGTGTGTGTGTGGGTGTGTGTGTGCATCCGTCATGCATGTACCTCTTCTCCAATATATCTTAATGGAATTTGGCTATATATAATGTATAATCCCGAAAGGTCATTGCTGCAATGGTACAACTCAGGACTAATTGCTTTATATTTATAAACTTTTCTTAGTTTGACAATTGAATAATAAGAAGAGCTAATGTATTTGCACTGGTATAACCGCATATCTAAAACTGTTTCTCGTATTTTATGCATACACCTTCCCCGCCTTAAACCTCTACTCCTTCAGATCATATCCATCCCCTCCTTCAATATTTATATGTCATGTGGAACGATGTGTGCAAGGATAACTCAAAGCGGTTTGGTTTTGTTTGGCACACACATAAATTGTATGTTTTCTAACTTCGATAGTAGTAATAAAAAAATAATATCCAATATCAAATTTGCTCACATTGTTAATTGAGAACTACGTTTAGACCACGTTTGAAAGCAAGATGGATCATCCAAATTTATATATGACACTTGAATTTCCCAAAAATTCAACTAATGACCATGTCAATTCTTTACCTTTGATAGCAGTTTATATACGAAGCACAGATAAACCTTGTTAAATCTTTAGAGAGACTCTTCTATAAGCATGTTTTCAAAATAAAATCGTTGTCAGGGTTGGCGGGCATGCAGATGACTTAAAACTGGTCGTTTCTGTTCAATAAGTTTAGTTATGATTGAGATATTGAAACGAGACTTGGCTATTAAGATCAAGGTTTGGATTACATTTGAATTCACTGTTACTGAAAAATCCGCTTAATAACTAAAGTTTTGATTGATGTATAGTAATGAAACTTGGCCAAAAGGCAGCTTACAGAAAAACCAATGTTGCCAAGACCAAGGTCAGCATAACTTGATTAATTTACATACTTTATGAACTCGAGCGTAGGCGTTTGTCTGTTGTAATTATTAAGAACAGCGGACGCGTTTGGTTCCATCCTTGTCTGGACTTATACTTTTTTGTAATATTAAAGGAGCTATAGATATCGTAGGTTCAAGGTCAGGATCACAGTTGCTAAAACATAAATTCAAATCACTGGGATCATCAGATAAGTAATTTCCTGTTAATAAATTTAGTTATTATTGACCTACTGCCATTACACTTGGTGTATACCAGGTTAGTATAAAGACCTAGCTTTAGATTGTATTAGGAGTCACTGCTGCTGAAAAAGAAGATGATTTTCGCTCAATATCTTCATTTTAGGTATACATTTTGTCACCAAACATTTAGCGTAGATATTTTTTATCAAGACAAAGGTTGGGTTTGTATTTTAGGTCTCTCGGATCAGGATCGTTGATACTATAGACAGAAAATGATTTCCGCTAAATATCGTTAGTGTTGGTACATCTATTGTCATCAAGGTTGGTGTATAGATAACTTTAACTCAGGCAAGGTTGGGTTTGTATTCAAGGTTGCTGTTACTAGAATAGAAAGACAACAGTTTATTAAACCATATTTCGTGGCGTTGCCGTGTTCCTTGTCTACGTAATTTATCTAAAATCTGGACAGAATGTTTCTCCTTGTCACAGCTAGTACAAAATCAAAACAAGGTTATCTGAAGTAATTAAAAAGGGCCATATCATAGAAACATTTTGTTAAGCACTTGAGGTCATATTTTCTAAACGTAGACAGAATGTTTGTATTTATAAAAACTATATCAATTTTAGCTTGCCTATTTGAAACCTTTCAGATATTATAGTTCAAACATCGTTTTTAACTAATGACAAGCGATGGAATTGCGAAAAAGAAACCAATTTATTTTCATATTATATCCTAACGGAAAAAAATGAGTCACTTAAGCACGAAGTGCTTCAAATTTAATGGTAGTCATAGATACGCCATCTTTGAGACAACAACATTCAAGGAGGCGGAAAAACTGCCAAATACATGGACTACTAATTAAATCAAAACCTTTTAATAAACATGTACCTCCTCAATCATGAGTGAAGATTAGACTTGCCAATAAAGTCCTAGAGACTGAAGAAGGCCTGGTTTAGTGTACTTTAGACGGAGATTTTTGTTGTTTTGACCTTTAAACGGTTTTTTTTTACCTATAAGTCAAATTGTGTCTTCACTAAGCTGCGCTCCGTTTTGGCAAACTTAATTGCGTTAGAATGTCAATAAATGATCTATATCCTATACTTAGCGCTTATGTTAATACACTTTCGTACGCATCGCCGTCCGCGTCACAGAAGTTTTTCAAAGTTATGCTCCTTTGCAACTTCAAAAGTTTGGCTAAAATTTAATTGGCAGCATATGAGGAGGTTTCTCAAAAACTACTTGACCAAATACTCTCGGTGTCATAGGGTGACCTCATATGGTATGTTACACAACTCTAGCGTTTTTGTTTATTTTTTGTCAAATTAATGTCCTTTAGTAACACTTAAATTTTGTGACAGTTTTGCATGTAAACAAATTTCTCAGAATTTACTTAACGACATATTTTCAGATTCTCGATATGTCTTTTGTATCATAGGATAACCTCATATGGTAAATTTTAAAGCTCTGGCTTGCGTTGTAGCAAAATTATGCCACTTTCTCATCTGAAAAAAATAGCAAAAGCTTTTGTTTTAAGATAGCTTAAGGCAGAAGGGTTTAACATAGTTGAGCGCGCTGTCATTAGACATCTCTTGTTGTCCACTGGGATGATTTGATATGCCATTTTTGACTTCCCCCATGAAAATTGGAGATATAGAATTATGATATGTGTCCATCTGTTTGTCTTCCCTTTCCCATTTGACTTGTTTTCTACACTTTTCGGCATTTTTTTAAACTCAAATACATCCTTGATCGCCTTTAATTGAACTCCGATCCATTAGATCAAGCGTTGTTCGGTGTTTCTTTAATTTTTAATATATCACACATATTGCATATAATAGTATTTGTTACCGATATGTATCTACAGATGCTTTTCACATAGCTCAAATGATCTCAAAAGCTACCATTTTGAGGACCATTTCTAGCATAAAATATGCTACAGATTTGACAAAAACTTCTAACAACGCTGTGAAATTCTGTAAACTGAAATGGAGCATTTTAGCTCACCTGAGCAGAAAGTGTTCGGGGTGAGCTATTGTGATCGCTCACCTTCCGGCGTCCGTCCGCCGTCCGTCCGTCCGTCCACACTTTCCTTTAAACAAAATTTCCTCTGAAACCATTTAGTGGAAGTTAATGAAACTTGGTCTAGATATTACTTGGTTAGTCCTCTTCGAAATTTGTTCAAATGGTTGCACAAAGGGGTCGCCAGTACTCATTTAGAAAAATCTTTCAACGACATCTCTTAAATCGCTGGTGTGATTTTGAAATAATTTTACACAAATGGTTCTTGTGTAATCTTCTACCAAGTTTGTTAAAATCATTCTGGTTCGTCTAAAAACATGGCTGCCAGGGGGCGTGGTCACTTTGCCCGATATGTATATAGTGGAAACTTTAAAAAAATCTTCTTGTCTGAAACTGCTGGCCCGATATTAAAATGACTTCACACAAATGATTCTTGTGTAACACTCTGACAAGATTGTTCACATTATTACGATTCGTCAAAGGAGTGTGGTCTCTTTCCCTATATATATATATAGTGGAAACTTTTAAAATCTTCTTCTATGAAACTGCTCGTCCAATTTTGAAATAAGTACACAAAAATAGTCCTTGTGTTATCATCTACCAAGAATGTTCAAATTATTTTGAATCGTCAAAAAACACGGCCTCCAGAGGGTGTGGTCATTTTTCCCCATTTATATATGGTGGAAACTTTAAAAATCTTCTTGAATGAAACTACTCATCCGATTTGAATTTTCTTTAACATACATTGTAAATGGTCCTTGTTTGACCCTCTACCAACACTGTTAAAGTTATTTTGAATCGTGAAATAAGATGGGCACCAGGAGGTGTGGCCATTTTCCCCTATATGTATATATTGGATATATAAAATATTCTTGTCAAAAACAGCAGGTAGAATTTTAATGATTTTACACAAATGTTTCTTGGGTGACCTTATACGAATTGTTGTACAAATTATTCTGTTTCATCAAAAACTATTGCCACTAGATGTGGAATGTAACCCCTTATTTATATAGTGGAATCTTTACAAAACATTTATGTTTGATATTGTCATATCACATCATTCCCCAAATGTCTTACCCTACCTCCACCCACTTTAACGCGCACATACGCATTACCTGCCTGTATATATTTAGTAGAAACTCTTAACTGTTTAAGCAAGCAACTAAACTCAGGTGAGCAATATAGGGCCACCATGGCGCTCTTGTTGGTATTATTGCTACATAATATGAACTTTACATGAATGAAGAATTATGGCTTGTGCCTTTATATACCTTTATTATTTTTGGCTTATTTTGTTAACTGCAAAATGTATCTCTGTTAGATATGTAGAACTTCTAAAAGGGAGTTTAATATTGCAAAAATCGCGAACTAGCTATTTGCCCGACCAGAAAAAATGTGTTAAGGCAAGCAATTAGCTTTATCAAGATACAGTGCCTTCGCAGAAGTGTCGTACAACTTCTGCATGCAGATCTACATAATGACACATCTCACAACTTAGGAAGCCATTTTTTAATTTATAGATTAATCATTACCGATGATAATTGTATTACTTGTCTTTTCAATGCCTTATTTATTTTAGAGAGATCCCTAGGTCAAATATGTAGTGCTAATTCCCACTGTTCTCCGGTAAGCAACAGCATAAGTTCTGTCTTCATATTTTGAAATGTGAAGTTGTCTGTGGCTGCTTAAACTGGTTAAGGCAGCTGTGTCCACCAAAAGCATCACTTAGAATCTTACATGGCGACCTAAATAGTACCAGTAAGTTCTGTCTATGAATGTTTAAAGTGTAATAAATTTATCTTTGGCTATATAAATTGATTAAATATATAAGTTGTCACTGGCAAAGTTCTTCTAAATATGAGACATTTAATTAGCATGCCAGGAAAGGGTTCTTATGTTTGAATAGCACTTTGATGAGTTTTATTTCTTTTTAATCATTCAAGATAGCCAAGTGCTGTTCTTATGACCATAATAATGTATTTCTGCACACCTATCAAATATTAGGATATATAGCCAAGAAAAGGACTGCAATTCAATTCAGTTTATAAATTATATCTCACCAATACAAAAAGAAAATGATTTAAAAGTAATATAGCTGTTGTGTGAAATTTCTTTATCCTGACACCAGGTACTATTTCAGTTAGGTCAAGACGATGACAATTGTGTCTCTGCGTAAAACTAATAACAAGAGTAGATTGGGTTTATGTAACCTTTTACAATTTAGATTACTCGTATTCTTACCAAACAATTTAGATTTAAAATTAACAGAGGATTTTTCTTTTTTTGCACCAGAGATGAATATAGCAGCTAAGTCAAACTTGTGCTGAAGACCACTTCCTTATGAATCCGGCTATTTTCCCCTCCCGTCTAGCCATACATGGTGTAAATGTACCTGTAACAAGAGACTACCTGTCAACAATAACCACCATTTCCAAATTTTCAGTAGTAGTCTTTATAAACAGGTTTGACTGTATGTTTTTTATTTACTGATATTTATATATGTACCTGAAAGGAAAAACCCGTTCCTGTTATATTCATTATATATAATATTTACATACAATAGAGCGCCTGTTGGGACAATCATGTGATGCAACAAACCAGTGTACAGCAGTCAATGCAGTGTGTAGTAATAGTAAATGTCAGTGTCGAAGTACATATTTTGATACAACCGGGTCTGCAACTGGTGGATCTTGTATTCTGAGTATGTTTCTACATTTCTAATTTGGTTACTTGATTAAATTATTTTGATTTTGAAGTCCTATTAATCTAGATTGAGGCTGCTGAAATAGACATTAATTAATACTGTTTTGCTAACATGAATTTGTAAATAAAGAGTTAAATTGGTTAAATTGATACCAAACACATTTTACTTTGTTTGCATATTGCTTTTCTTTCAGAGACTCCTCTTGGTGGAACATGTCCACAACCAACAACTGCTGTACCAAACACAGCAACCTGCAATGATATTTATGCCAGATGTACAGGAAGTGGCACTTCTTACACATGTCAGTGTATCAGTACATATTATGACAATATGGACAATACAGACAGGAAATGTGTACAAAGTATGACAAATCTTATTTCGGTTATTAGCTCACCCGAGCACGAAGTGCTCAAGGGTGAGCTTTTGTGGTCGGGTGAATAGCCGTCGTCCATCGTCGTCCGTCATCCATCAACACCTTCCCGCCTAAACCACCGGTCCAATTTTGATGAAACTTCACAAGAATGTTCCTTGCATGATCCTCATTATAACTTGGTCAAAGAAATGAATTTCATACAGAACGCTGGTTGCCATGGCAACCGAAAGGAACATTTTAAAAAATCTTCTTGTCCAAAATCACAGTAGCTAGGGTTTTGATATTTGGTATTTGGCATCATCTAATGGTTCCCTACCAGTTTTTACAAATTATCCCCCTAGGGTCAAATATGGCCCGCCCTTGGGGGTCACATGGTTTACATAGCTTTATACAGGGAAAAACTTTGAAAATCTCCTTGTCCAAAGCCACAGGGCCTAGGGCTTTGATATTATGTACGTAGCATAATCAAATGGTCCTCTACCAAGATTGTTCAAATTATTTCCCTAGGAACAAATATGGCCCCACCCGGGGGCCACATGGATTATATAGACTTATAGAGATAAGTGAAAAACTTCGAAAATCTTCTTGTCCAAAACCACAAGGCCTAGGGCTTTGATATTTTGTATGTGATATCATTTAGTGGTCTTCTACTAAGATTACTCAAACTATCCCCCTAGGGTCAAATATGATCCCGCCCCGGGGGTCACATGGTTTACATAGACTTATATAGGGAAAAATCTTCTTGTCCAAAACCACAAAGCCTAGGGCTTTGATATTTGTAATGTAGCATCATCTAGTGGTTCTTTACCAAGTTTGTTCAAATTATCCCACTTGGGTCAAATATGGCCCCGCCCCGGGGGTCACAGGGTTTATATAGATTTATACAGGGAAAAAATTTGAAAATTTTCTTGTACAAAACCACAGTAGCTAGGACTTTGATATTTTGTATATAAAATTATCTAGTGATCCTCCACAAAGATTGTTCAAATTATCCGCCTAGGGTTAAATATGGCCCCGCCCCGGGGGTCACATGGTTTATATATACTTATATAGGGAAAAACTTCTTGTCTGAAACTGGAAGGCCCAGATTTTTGATATTTGGTATGTTGCATTGCCTAGTGGTCCTCTACCAACATTTTCAAATTATGCCCCTTAGTTGAAAAGAGGCCCCACCCAGGGGGTCCCAAATTTTACTTAGACTTATATAGGATTTTTTTTTTAAAAATCTTCCTGTCTGAATGTTCAGTGTCTAGGCCTTTGATATTTGGTATGTATCATTGCCTTGTTGATCTCTAACAAGATTGTTTGAATTATGCCCCTTGGGTGAAATGAGGTTCCGCCCCGGAGGTCACTTGTTTTATGTATAACACATAAGTTATTCAGGAAAAAAATACTTAAACATTATCAGATCATATTTCCTATACAGTTTAATTATAATTACCTGATGATCCCAAGTGATTAGGGATCTTAATACTGACTTTCAGTGACCATGAATGTGACCTACTTTCTTGTATTTTAAGATACGACCTTGAAATTTGGATGACACGTACAGTTGTGCACACCGATCTAAAAACTGATTTCCAGTGACATTGAATGTGACCTACTGATCTTCTTTCTTGTTTTTTAAGATACAGCCTTGAAATTTGGATGACTTGTACAGTTTTGCACACCGACCTTAAAACTGACTTTCAGTGACCATGAATGTAACCTACTGACCTATTTTCTTGTTTTTTAAGATACAGCCTTTGAATTTTGATGACATGTACAGTTTTGAACACCGATCTAAAAACTTATTTTCAGTGACCTTGAATGTGACCTACTGGCCTACTTTCTTGTTTTTTTTTTTAGATATAGACTTGAAATTTGGATGACTTGTACAGCTTTGCATACCTATGTTAAAACTGACTTTCAGTGACCATGAATGTGACCTACTGATCTTCTTCCTTTTTTTTTCAGATACAGCCTTGAAATTTGGGTGACATGTTCAGTTTTGCACGCCGATGTTAAAACTGACTTTCGATGACAATGAATGTGACCTACGACCTACTTTCTTAATATCAGTTTGACATTTGATACATGTAGCTCATATTACTCAGTTGAGCGATCCGGGGTCATCATGACCCTCTTGTTTATTTTTTGCATGCATTGTCTAAGACCTTTTTGAGAGAAACTGACATATAAATGAAAATGTCTTGTATATTGCACTTTAGCAAAATGTCAGACGATTTCTCAGTAGTAACAATTAAGGTGCTTTCGTCATACATGTATTACCATGGCTTGTAATTGAGCAACAAAAAGAATATTGTCACTTACATTCAAAGACGATTGTAACCTTATGATTAAGATATTAGATACCTAATAGAAATATTCAAAAAATGGTATTAGCTTGGTACATTCTTAAAGTTGACCTTGTTTTGAACTGTTTTGCAATTTTTGAGCAACTTTTACTGTGACTTTTTATAAATTTTATATAACTTCCTTAAGCACAAGTAGAGACAAATTTCAAAGTGATGGTCACTGTCTAAAACGTTTGCAGAGACTTCATTATACCAATAATTTTTATGAAAGAAAAGTCAAACTATTGATACACAATTATAAAACACAAAATAAAACTGTCAATATCATTTTTCTAGGGTACAAGTAACAGGGTTTTTCGAGACGGAATTCTAATTCAAACATTGAAAAATTAAGGTCGAGACCTGTGGGACTGTTTATAATGCTGTCACTTCATTCAAAAATAACCCTGGGGCAGAAATAAAACCTACAATAGAGAACTTTTACCGAATGTAACTCAGTTATTTTTAAAGATGTCTAACTCTGCCCCCCCCCCCCCCCCCCCCCACCCCCCCCCCCCTCCCCCCCCCCCCCCCCCGCCCCCCCCCCCCCCCCCCCCCTTTCTGTTTCAGAGGAAAATTCACTTTGAACAGCAAAAAATAAAAAATAAAAAAATCCCAATTTTGTAAAATAAATCAATGACAGATCTTGAAAAAAGTAAACAGGAATATAAGGAAAAACAATTGGTCCTTGTGGGCCTGAGCCTATGAAACTTGAAAAACTCTTCAAAAGGAGGTATATTATTAGCTATCTTATATCTTAAAACAATTTTAAAATCTCTTTTAAAATGTTCAGAAGCTGGTACATTTGCATTATCTCAGCAGTGGTACCTGATAGAAAGGGTTTTCATTATGTTATAATTTCAGAGGTTGGACTTGGATACAGCTGTCCTAGATTAAATGCCTGTGGAACTTCTAATGCCGGTTGTGTTGGTGAAAAATGTGTATGTGAGACTCAGTACTATGATGACAATGGTTCCACAAATAATGAAGGAAGTTGTGTCCCCAGTAAGTTTCTTGTTACATAAATCAAACCAAAACTTGTTTTTAAGGGTCTCGTATATGTATCACATAACTAGTTGGGTTTCCTTTTTTTTGAAAAATCAAAGCACGTTATTTTGGTAAGGGTTTAAGGAACTTTACGTTGAAATTCATTTTTGAAGTAAATTGAAAACTACACAAAACTAGAAGGTGTTTTTGTCACAAAAACATATGTATCTCCTCCCCCGCGTATATCTTTATCTCTGGCGGCCATTTTGTGCAGCGAAGCGGAACGTGTCGGCGATATGCAGAACTAGGATTAGTACTGATCACTCCTGAGAAGTTTAGCCGAAATCTGTCCAGCTGTTTGACATGTGAAAGCCGGATAAGATTTTTCTACTTTTAGCTCTGGTGGCCATTTTGTGCAGCGAAGCGGAAAGTATTGGCGATATGCACAAAACTTTTGTGCAGTTTCGTCGAAATCCGGCAAGCAGTTTGACCTGTGAAAGCTGGACAAGCTTAATGCGGACGGAAGGACGGTCGGATAGACGGCGAAGGCAAAAACAGTATGTCTACCCCACCTATTGGGGAGACATAATGAGAAGTTAACTTTAAAGCAGACATGAGTTTGTTCATTAGAACACTTTATTGAGCCTTTTTTAATTATTAAATTTGAAATGAAATTTATATATACATATTTCTTGATTGTCAGACAATATGACTCTTAATATACCTGGTATGTACTTTAATGCATGCTATGGGTATTTCAGGAATATCTTTAGGAGCTTCTTGCAATGGTAATCCACCAATGAATCTCTATCAGTGCAGTGATGCAAGTGCGACATGTTTATGGTCCTCTGGTTCCTACAAATGTACCTGCAATACGGGATACCACCCGGAAGATTCAGAATGTATTGCCAGTGAGTAGCAAGATTTACTGCATTGCTGTAACACAATTATAAATATTACTGAGTGTCTTTAAAGAACAAATATCAGGTATTGAAATTTTGTTGTAATTGATAGAAAATACTTTTTTTATGAGGGATTCATGTTTTGACATCTGTAAGCTATTCTGATGTCCACAATTTAGTGTTGTTTCACCAATTTAAGGTTCAAAACTCTTTTTTACTTAGATTGAAAGTACAACTCGGGCTATAAGTCTATACCGGCCTCAATGTCATACGGTAAAAGCCTGTATATGTTGATTTTATTGCAGGTATTGAAATTTAACATTTTGGTCACTTACCATGCAGATAAATAAATGTAAACTATTTTCTCTTATTACTGCTGACTTTGCATAGTAGCATAATTGAAACTAAGATTCAGTCCTGAATGTAACGCCATATGCGAATTTCGTGCTACGAAAAAATATGTTCACTGCCATGTTTTGTTTTATACAGATAAACCCCTTGGGGAAACATGTTATGTTTCAACTGATTGTTCAGATCCTGCATCAGGCTGTATGAATAGCAAATGTATCTGTGGTCACAATTATTATGACAATAATGGCTTTACTCAAGGAGGAACATGTTCACCAAGTAAGTTTTCAAACTTTTTTGTTTACCTGCAAAATTTCATGATTTAAAAGAAATCCAATAAGTAAAGGGCACCTGCTACAGACGGAAAAGGAAAAGAAATTTAAATATGTTAACATCAATTATATTTGAAGAAAATGTCACAATAAATTTACCAATAATAACTATTATGCTGAGAGCTTGACAACTTTCAACATTAGCCGTACCATTTCTCAGACTTTATCCTCTGACAATGTGTCAATATACATCATGAAGATATCGTTTTTAAAGATGAGATTTTAATTATTGATTATAACATTTAAAACATAAACACAATTTTAATAGCCTTTTTGGTCTGCTGGTATTTCTGTACGAGACACACGACATTCAAAGACTGTTTGAATGCCGTGCAAAAAAAACAACAACAAGCAAACAAAATACGACAACATTAGACATACGGCATTGACAGCATAAGACATACGACATTCAACCATTCATTCAAGCATTTGCTGTGATAAACATATTGGGCGTCTTAGATAACCAGATAATAATTCTACGGTCAGCATTTAAAGGAACATTCAAATATGTAACTAAACTCGTCACCTAACATAACATTATTTGGACACTGGTAGCAAAGTATCGGATCTAAATATCAAAAGTCCCTCTTTTAATAGTAGGGGTATGGTTACTACGCCATAAATGGTAAAGAGATTCAGCAAGAGCTTTTTGTAAAATTTGAAATAAGGTTTTACATTTACTAGAATTAAGAATCTTTTCCATATCTATTTTGACGGCGGACAAAACGCATTGATTTATCCAAAAGTTAGCAAAGCTCACTGTCGTAATATTTTCTTTTCACATAAGATGTCCAAGGAGAGTGATAAACATTTTGTTGATGAAGTGCAAGTTTCTACATTACACAATTTGAAAATTTTTGCACACAAAATTGAAGGCTCTACCTTCCATTAAAGAATGAATAGGTAAAACACCGAGCTCGGGGGATCTTAGAGTTTCCCTTTTCCGTCAGTTCGTCCGTTGTACAAAGTTTGCTCACATATTCATATATGTAACTATAAGGTATATTTGTCACGAATGCCCCTTCTATATATTCTTAGGATGGAAGACGGGTATATTTGTTGGTATGTATTTGTTTAGGTTGGCGTGGCCCTTATAGACAGGGACCCTCACCCTGTATTCATGAATCTTGCAACATCAAGCCGTAATAATGAAATGAATGAACTGGCACGCAGAAAAGTGCTATTCAAATATTCCAAATTTAAATGTAAACACAAAGTCACCGCATCCGAATGTTCAAATGATGTAAGCATAAATATGCTGAAGTTGAGCACTACCGCACTAATACATCAAGCACCACCACAATCCGATAATATTATAATACAAAATTAATTCAGAATTAACAATACTATCAATTCTGTATTCATTATATTATTCAAGAATTTTAAAGGTGAACTTACGTTTTTAAAGCTGTAGCACTGTTGAAACAAAACTGTATGTCCTTTTTACTAAAACATTAGCCTTAATTCATCTTAAGAACGCTGTATTATTTTTAAGGGTAGCCGTTTACAGACAGCGATCTGCATACATTTTAAGGTATTAATATTAATATTTAAAGTAGCAGTCCTAAGGTAGTGAGTTTTATATATTTTATGGTATTAATTTAATAGGAAACGAAAATAAAGTAAAATAAGGTGTCATGCATCCTTAGCCAGCGCTACAGACACTATCTTTAAATTTTGGTTCAGCCTGTGCTGGAAAATCCCAAGAATATATGACATAAAACATATGCCCCTTCTATGTATTCTAAGGATGGAAGACGGGTATATTTGTTGGTTTGTAGGGCGAAAGTCGAAACATAAGTTATAGTTGGTTTTAACGGATTTAATACATGCAAGTGAAGGCGAAAATTGATGTGGAAATGAGGAAATACTTAATGTATTTACAATTTTACAATCAGAAAGTAAGATATTGATTACCTAGTCACAACTGGTGGTTGTGTAGTACTGCAGAAAATCATGGAAGTCAAACACTATAGGGAAAATACCGCAATCAATCGCGCAAGTGAAATATTGATCACATTCACAAGAGGGCGTCATGAAGTTTCGTCGAAATCTGGTCAGCAGTTTGACTTGTAAAGCCTGGACATGATTTTTCTACTTTTACTTCTAACAGCCATTTTGTGCAGCGAAGCAGAACATGCCGGCGATATGCACAACTAACTTGGTAGTGAACACTCCTGTGAAGTTTCGTCGAAATCCGGACAGCAGTTTGACCTGTGAAATCCGGATAAGATTTTTCTTTTTTAGCACTGCCAACCAGTTTGTGCAGCGAAGCGGAACGTACCTGCAATATGTACAACTAAGCTTGGTACTGACCACTCCTGCCTGTGATATTTCGTCGAAATCTGTCCAGCAAGTTGGCCTGCGAAAACCAGACAAGATGTTTCTATTTTTAGCTCTAGCGGGAATTTTAATGCAGGGAAGTGGAACGTGCCAAAGATATGCACAACTTGGGTTAGTACTGATCACACCTGTGA
Organism: Mercenaria mercenaria; assembly: GCF_021730395.1. Lineage (NCBI taxonomy): Eukaryota > Metazoa > Mollusca > Bivalvia > Venerida > Veneridae > Mercenaria > Mercenaria mercenaria. Next base: position 41,485 of record NW_026463638.1, read on the forward strand.
AGTTTCGTCGAAATCCAGGCAGCAGTTTGACCTGTGAAAACCGGACAAGATTTTTCTATTTTTAGCTCTTGTGGCCATTTTATGCAGCGGTATGCACAACTAGGGTTGGCACTGATTAATCCTTTGACGATTCGTCGAAATCCAGCCAGCAGTTTGACATGTGAAAGCCGGATAATATTTTTCTATATTTAGCTCTGGCGGCCATTTTGTGAAGCGAAGCGGAACATGTCGGCGTTATACACAACAAGGCTTGGTACTGATCAATCCTGTGAAGTTTTGTCCGGCCAGCAGTTTGACCTGTGAAAGCCTGAGAAGCTTATTGCGGACGGACAGACGGCAAAGGCAAAAACAATATGTCCCCCACCTATAGGGGAGACATAACTATATATAATGCAGTAATACTAAAATTACTTATTTTTGCGGTGTTGAGACGCGCACCTGCTAGAATGTAAACAGTCAGAGAATTTGACGAACAACATACTACAATATTTAGAAATTTCATTATGTTCTTAAAGGTTGTGACATAAATGTCAATTCGCCTGTAGATTGCCAAGCATGTCGCCATTTTAGGATCACATGGTTCTACAATCGTCACGTGATTTTGTTGGATGCAGGGGTATTTTTTTAGGCTTAACACCACTAAATCTGGCTATCTTTTTATTTCTGAATCATATAAAATTCGCTTACTATTTAATGTTTTTTCAACATTTTCTAGCGTATCAGATTTTCTCACAAAGAACTTTATCGCTAAAATAGAAAAAGAAAAAGAAAAAGGGGTGTTAACTTCTATAATATAAAACTACATTTTGTTAAATACAACCCGCTGAATGTACTCCGTTTTGCTTCTTTCGATGTCTCTTTTGGATACTAGTATATAAGATCTTTACGCCGCCATTTCTACCTAGTATGCGATAAGACCATGCCAATTTCGATAGAATGCTGCACATTCATACTGAAACGCGGTAGGGTAAAAGAAAACACGTTGCTATTGAGAAAAGGCACCAGGAAAGGAAACAAAAAATAGCACTATTTATATGTGGACTACTTGTGACTAGACTTACGGAGGCTTACATTTGATTTTGGAGTGATCAGTCTATTGACAATATTCGATTCATCACGGGAAGTTGCGCACCAGTAGTTACAAATTGGATCTGACTCATATCAGACCAGAGTTATGGCCCTTGACTTGGCGTAAAATGGCATACTTTTGTGTCAAGTATTTGACCAAGGATTATAAAACATTACAGGAATATCATTCAGCGTGTGAAGTTGTGCACCTCGCGTATTGTTAGAGATAATACTCTGTTTATTGTCCTTGATTTAGTCAAAAATATGCAAAGAGAGCATAAAAGTTTGTGTCGGCCATATCACAACAAGCATTTAACCCAGGGCCATGAAACATAATAAGAATATTATTCAGCATGTGAAGTTGTGCACCTGGGACGTGTTTCCGGATTTCTTAGAGTCAGATCTGAGCTATGGCTCTTGGTTGTCCAAAGTGTGCATAAAGGGCATACAAGTTTGTGTTGCATGTATCTCAAAAAGCATTTGACTTAGAGTCATAAAATGTTAGGGGATTGCTATATAGGACGTGAAGTTGCGCACCTGGTGTTCTGTTTGGGATTACACTCAACCAGACCTAAGTTATTGTCCTTGACTTAGTGAAAAATACACATTCATTTCTTAAAGGTTTTGTGCTTTTATCCTAAAATAATCCACTTAGAGTCATGGAACCATGTAGAAATATTATCCAGCATGTGAATTTGTGTCCCCAATATTTTTTATTTCACTTTGCGAGACAGACAGAGAGTTATGGCCATTGACTTAGTCAGGAAAAAAAAAGTTCGTGTCCCATGTATCTCAAAATGTACCTGACCTACAGTCATTAAACATTAGAGGATTGTTATACAGCATGTAAAGCTGTGAACCGAATGTTTTCTTTTGGATTTCAGCTAGGTCAGAATGATGGTCCTTTACTTATTGACAAATACACCTATAATGTTTAAAAGTTTGTGTTACATATATCTTAAAAATATTTCATCTAGTCATGAAACTACATGTATGTACAGTGACAGAATCGGGGGCATCTGTGTCCTATGGACAAACATCTAGTTTTCATATTTTTTATTCTTATTCCTTCTATTTTAATGACATGTTTTAAAATGATACCACTGCGAAAGTCATGGATAAATATTTGCATACAACTGACCTCTGTGACCTTAATACAGATATCTTCTGTAAGTGTTATTTTGAAAACAATATTTCTTAAGTTTCATAAAGACTATTCATAAAATAATTTCATTTTGCAATAATGAGTCGTCGATTTTCCAAAACGCATCGTACTTTTAATTTAATTTCCGTCATTTAAGCTCCAGAAAGGAGCACATTTTACATCCGCAAATAAGCATTTTACGACTGTGCAAATTTTGCAAATTTACATCTGACATTGTTTACTTTAATAGATGAGGATTAAAATGCGTCACATTTTGGAAGGGATAGGAGAAATTCCAAAGACTGTTTGATGTATTTTTTTGAAAAGGTTCATTAATTCATATATCTAGTAAAGTTAAATTCATTTGATGAGGATTTTATACAATTAAAGTAAATATCTAAAGATGAAATATTTTTGTGGCTATTGGACATTATGACCAGATTTTCAACTCTGGAACTAATGATGGTTTAAACCAGTAATAGTTAAGTCATGGCTAAACTTTGCATTCTAACGGATTTTTTACTAAAACTCGGCACGTAAATTTGCAAAGTATTAGTTTCGCCCCCGTCACTTACCCTAAACCATTTAATACATTTAGCGAAGAGTCTTGCCGCTATGTTACATGTACATACATTTTCATATTTGCCTTACGTTGTATTATATGTATCTACCCATGAAACATTTTATGCTCCAAACTCCACGGAATAAGGCGGCATATAGTGGTTGGACTGTTCGTCTCTCTGTCCCTCCCCTTGGATTCCAGCTAATAACTTTAGAATGCTGTGACATAGGAACTTCAAACTTAATAGGCAGGTTGTTCGTGACTGGCAGACGGCCCTTATTGATTTTGAGGTCGCGTTTACCTTCAGCTGAAAATCATTTTCCAATCAATGGCTGAAGATTGCTTTGGCATTCACTCGTCACTCTTCATAGTTTGGTTTTCAGTGGCCAGAAGATGAGCCCCATTGTTTTTTGGGGTCAGTAGTTCAAACATATAAGTCACAGAAAAGTGGAGGCCATGCTTTTCTTTGAGAGTCTGTTCCGCAACAATATTCTTTAAAACAATAACGTTGTATATCACAATCATATTGTGGCGATTCTTCTTCACCGTATGTATTTTTCTACAAACATTTCAATTTTGACGTGTCTTTGAAATGTTTGTAGAAAAATACATACGGTGAAGAAGATACGTCAAAATTGAAATGTGAAGAAAACTTTGGTGTAGATAAATTATTCCAAGCGCTGGCCATGACACTTTCGTAGTGTTCACCCAAATATATTCCAGCTAATTCAAGTTAACGAAAAATACTTTAGTAAAGTTTATTTGCTATATGCGGCAGACACTGACCCAATCTCTCTATTATCAACATTTTTCCGATGAATAGAAAGATCATTCATTGATGACACCGCTTAAAGTAGAAAAACCCAAACGAATGTTTAACTTTTCTCATACCCTGATATTCACGTACGGACTAAATCATTGTAAATGTATATAACACAACTTAACTGAAAAACCGGCCAATAGTTAATGTGAGCTGTTTATAATAAGATGATCAAACGGTATTAAACCGTCTTTAATTAACAAATAATCAAGGCCTTCGAGTGGTTTATCGTCTGAATTACCACGGTTCAGAGTTCAGATGCGTAGGAATTGAACCACGAATGCGTTAAATACTGAAGCATCCGAACGATGAACCGTGGTAAATTAGATGATAAATCACAAGAAGGCATTGATTGTTTTCATTCTGACATGCTCATTGATATATTTTAATAAATATTATGCTGGACTTCATTTACGCGAGGAGTAATTTATCAGACGTCATGCAGCAATTTGACGTCATAATTGAGTCATAATGTTCTCGCGCGTCAAACGTTGTTTATCGCAGAATATATAGAGTTTGATTTTCCTTTTTGTTTAGCTGGAAATCAAACCGAGCCATGTTAGAATGCAGCATAACTGCTGTTACTTTCACTTTACGTGGGTGTTTTAACAGGAGAGAAAACGTGTGCTAGCAGTGAGATTCCCGCGCTCACGTACTGTTGAATTACCCTTTTATATATGCGCGTCCCGTGGTAAAGCGTAAACGTCAATTGGCCCCGAAACGGATAATTTCAAAGGAAGTGAAGTAAACGTCAAAAAAGCAACTCAAACATTCCCGCGCATTTGAGTTACATCTTTCAAATGTCAAACTGATGCTGAAATATTAAGAAAGTCAGTAGGTCACATTCATTGTCAATGAAAATCAGTTTTACGATCAGTGTGCAAAACTGCGTATGTCATCCAAATTTCAAGGCTGTATATTAAAAAACAAGAAAGTAGGTCAGTAGGTCAAGGCTACAGTCAAGTGACATCATATGACTTGGGGTCATCAGGTAATTTTAATTAAACAGTCGTGGAAATAGGATCAGATAGATTTTTAAGTATTTTTTCCTATATAACTCCCATAATAACTAAATGACTACGGGGCGGGGCCTCTTTTAACCACAGGGGCATAATTTGAACAGTTTGGTAGACGACTACTAGGCAATGCATCATACCAAATATCAAAAGCCTAGGTCGTGTGGTTTAAGACAAGAAGATTTTTAAAGATATTTTCCTATATAAGTCTATGTAAAACTTGGGATCCCTAGGGCAGGGCCTTTATTCACCCCAGGGATGCAATTTGAAAACCAGATATCAAAGGCCTTTGTCTTGTTGTTTCAGATAAGAAGGTTTTTAAACTTTTTTTCCTATATTAGTCTATGTGAAAATATGGACCCTCAGGGAGGGGTCATATTTGACCCTAGGGGGATAATTTGAACAACCTTAGTAGAGGACCTCTAGATAGTGCTACATAACAAATATCAAAGGCCTAGGCCGTGTGGTCTTGTACGAGAAGATTTTCAAAGTTTCCCTATATAAGTCTATCAAACAAATGTGACCCCCGGGGCGGGGCCACATTTGACCCTAGGGGGATAATTCGAACTATTTTGGTAGAGACCACAAGATGATGCCACATACCAGATATCAAAGCCTTAGGCCCAGTGGTTTTAGATAAGAAGTTTTAAAGCTTTTCCTTTCGGTTGCCATGGCAACCAGAGTTCTGCATTGAATTTAATTCTTTGAACAATTTTGAAAGGAGGGAGGGGCGGGGGCATCCAAGGACCCTGTGAAATCTGGTGTTATTCTGCCCAGTTGTTTTCAAGAAGAAGATTCTTTTAGAAAATGTTGACGGACGCACGACACATGACGGACGGCGGACATTGAGCGGTCACAAAAGCTCACCATAAGCCTTTGGCTCAGGTGGGGTAAAAAGAGAAAAAATGTCTGCCGCTGATAGGGATCGAACTCCCGACTTCTCGATTACAAAACGGGCTGGCTACCTTTGTGCCAAACCGAATCTATGACGTCATAATGCTTAATTTGATGTATATGTAAAAAGTTACGGCAGCGGGATGAAAATCGTTTCGCAGTATTGAAATTTATGTATTACAGCCCTTTTTTAGTAAGATTTTTTTTCGGCGCTAATTTCTTATCGTCAAACAACTGTTTACATTGTTATTCAATGTTCATAGCAGTAAGCGGGTCGCTTTTATAATCCGTAAACGGCGAGTGTCTGCTGACCCCGATTAATTACTATGCGCATAGTCTACTGGACGAACATCGAACAACACCGATTCCAATAAATACCACGAATTTTCAACCTGATAACTACTTATACACTAGATCTGTTTTCTTGTTCTCACGTGTAACCGACGCCGGTAGCTTTGCTATTAGTTGATGAACAACATCTTGAGAAACAATTCTGTTCAGTAAATGTTTTATTGTTCTGTCCCAAAGAATTGGATACTTGAAATATTCTACAGGAGTTGCCCCTTCCACCCCCCCCCCCTCCCCCCCTCCTCCACACCCCTTAAAAAAGAGTGCAATTTGTAAAGAAATAAATGTAAACAATTGTCAATGTTTTACCTAGCTATGTTAAGTTTAAGCACTGGTTAATTGTTGCAAATATATTAAAACGAAGACATGTAAACGTTTTTAAAGGCGCTGAACTGTCCCGCAGTGTGGCCCCTTCATGCAGTCCCTTTCCGGAATTCAATACATATATAAGTAAATTGACATAGGTTTTGTAGAAAAATATACATGTTTTATATGCTGTTTAATTTTCATGTAAAACAATGATTTCTTTCTATGATTTGGTGATGTTCAAACGTTTTTCTCCGAAACATGGAAATATTTTTTCACTAAGCATTGTTGCTTATTGTAAAATTTTCTTTTTTCAGTAACAAATCTTCAAGTTACAAATATTGGCTTTCCGTCATCTTCAGTAAAAACAAATGAGATTACAGTAACATGGTCAGCACCAGTTAGTTATAAACAGTACATAGATCGGTATAGTGTGGAATGGAAACGGACTTATGATAACAGTATTGCTGTTCAGTCAGAAGGTGTTGCTTCACCTGGTACATCTCTGACACTTACAAAAGGAATAGAGTCTGGTAGAGCATACACTGTGACCATCATATCAATAAATGACCGAACACAGACAAGTTATGAAAGAACTATATCAGTTAAAAAACAACAGGCTGCAAGTAAGATATTTTAATACTGTTGGAAGACTTTGTTACACTAGTTTTTATACGCCCGTTTGAAAAACGGGCCGTATTATAGAAACGCCCCTGGCAGGCGGGTGGGGGGCGTCCACAGACTTTGACCGGAGCATATCTTCTTCATGTATGGAGGGATTTTGATGAAACTTGGCATATTTGATCAACATCATAAGACGGAGTGTCATGCTTAAGAACCAGGTCCCTATGTCTAAGGTCAAGGTCACACTTAGAGATCAAAGGTCAAATTCAAGAATGACTGTCCGGAGCATACCCAGTATCTTCTTCATGCATGGAGGGATTTTGATGTAACTTGGCACAATTGTTCACCATCATGAGACGGAGTGGCATGCGCAAGAACCAGGTCCCTAGGTCTAAGGTCAAGGTCACACTTAGAAATCAAAGGTCAAATTCAAGAATGACTTTGTCCAGAGCATACTCGGACCTATAATAACAGTAATGGTGTAGAGTCACAAAGTGTTGCTTTGTCTGCTTCATCGCTGACACTTACAAGAGGAATAGAGTCTGGTGGAGCATACACCGTGACCATCATATCAATAAATGACTGAACACAGACCAGTTCTGAAAGAACTACATCAGTAAGAAAACAACAGGCTGCAAGTAAGAGATTGTTTGAAGACCTACATGAGGTTGTTCGATATATACTTTCATTGTTTTCGTTTTATTTTCATAAATTAAGAAAAATATTTAGTCAATTGAATTATATTATATTATTACATATTATACCATATCTATATAACGCCCTTTTCATGATAAACACATTTAAAGGGGTTTCAAATAGCGCAAAAGCAGGCTTTAACGGCGCATATTCATATATCAATCAGAGAGAGAGAGAGAGAGAGAGAGAGAGAGAGGGAGAGAGTAGAACCAATAATGACCTCTTAGTTAGATGAAAGACACTCGAGAGCATCTGAACGTGGTATGCAGATCACAATTATAAAGCGTAGTCAACTGTTAATAGTATACTTGCATTTGCTATCGTCACCGATTACTTAAACGGAAATCAACTGTCTTGACAGTGTTCATGGCTGTAAACTTCTCGCAGAGGACTACAGAATGTACGAAATTATGAAATATTTTGATGTATATAGAATTATCTGACCAGGCAACGGATGCAAAATGTATTTTATGCTTAATGACATGGGGAATCAGGTCACAATGTCCTAGGTCAACGTGACTCTAAGAAGACACATACCAAATGAGTTAAGTTTGTGTCCAACGCAATAAACCGCTGAGCCGGTGGGTTGATTTTCCTAAAACTAGGGTCAATTATTTACCTCACCAAGACGACACTTTAGGCCACTAGCTCCAATACCATGGTTACACTTCGAGGGTGAAAGATCAAATTGGTATTTTGTCTGCTCCATATGTTCTCAACTACTGAAATAAAATTCAGTAATTAGCCTCATCCAGACAACCTGCCGGAAGCACACCAAAGGTCACTTTATTCAGGGTCAAGCTTACACTAAGAGGTCATAATTTCTTATCCGCTCCTTATCGTCTTAACCACAGGAAAGATTTTAAGACGATATACGGAATGCAAAGCTCAGGTTAATAGTTAATGATCACACTTGGATATCGAAGGTCATGATCACACCATTTTACTTTTCCTGTATCAAAACGGCATCTGTCTGTATTAATCATCTTTAGTCACATCTCTAATTCTCTTATTCACCCTTGTTATCCGGATAATACGAAATGCTATGATAATTCCAAAATGCTACTGGAGGAAATGTCAAGCTTGATATAGACATTGTTTTTATCAACATTTTCTAATTACTCATTCTGATTGTTAAAAGTATTATAACTGATTCAACATGGTTTAGAAGCTGAACCATTTGCATTAAACAATTTGCATATGGGACATATTGTTCAGTATCGAGAGCCCTAAACAATGTGTAAATTTTGCTTTTGAGAATGAGTTTGGCGATTCAAAGCGTTGTCAACCTCATTTAATGGACTTTCGGTAATGAATATTACTTTTTAGTATTCAGTTATTATATAAACAATGATATGAACTTGTTCAAAAGTTTTTATTTCAGATCAAATAACCCACATTTACAAATATATAAGCATATGTAGTAGTCGATGGATACTGACCCAAGTGTTCATAGAAATTTCGAAGATAAAGCCCGTAATGCTATGAGGATAATAATCTTGGTAGGTTGAAGATTACCTCCAGCCAAACTCCGAAAGTCATTTCTAAAAGAGCCAGAGATCTGTATAGGTCGACTACCGGGTACACCCCCACAAGCACTGAAACAAGCGCCAATATATGGCCATATCTTTTCGGCATTCAATATTGGGTCTTTATCCAAAGTCAACATTCAAACTATCTCTGTAATTGTAAGAATTACATTCATGAATAGAAAGTGCTAAAATTTCTCTCCGGTAACATGTGAGGCAAAAGCTCTTAATCTGCGGTGGGTTTCATATGCTCTTCCTGTATCTGTTACCAGTAAAAAATTCGTTAACAGGTTCATATGATTATGTTGGTACAAACTCATTCACCAAAACATGTCCACACACAAAACTGGTTAATGTGTAATGGAATGTAAATGAAAGAAGTCAATGACGGCAATTATCCACTTTCAAAGACAACACATGTAGGGCATTATCCATGGTCATTTTCGGCTATTATCCATTTTTCACACAAGGATCAATATAAATGGTTTTGACAAAAAATTACAGCATCTAAGTCAGCATCTGACTTTTGTGGGCTTTCTGTTCTACTTTCATAATTTTTCAGAACCAACTGTAACAAGTGGACTAGATTGGTCAAACAGTAATCGAGATGCCACTACCGGTACTATTAAAGTAGCTTGGGTTGCTGCAGCTGGTTATGTAAATCAGTACCATATACAATTGTTAGATGGAACAACAACGATCCAGACAAAAACAATCCAGTCGCCTAAAACACATTCTGAGTTTCAAGTTTCAGGACTTAGAGATGGATATAGATACAATGTTAAAATAGAGGCACGGAGTGAAAGTTACGATTCTGGAAAACGTGTATCGGGAGAAACATTCAATGCAGAATTCAAAACTACGCCCCAAAGTGAGTTAACATTTCTTAAAGTCTTCAAAACAATTAAAATGCCTTTTTGCTTGTATTTTCCCTTTTGAATTAATTCAACATTAACAGCTTCAGTAAGCAAGATGTACATAGTGAAATTGCTAATGCAAACCAAAAGACTTTCTTACAGAGACGCTCGGACTATAATTCGAAAGATTTAGCAAAACTTTCACGTTAAACTTCGGCCTACTGTTTCGTTTTCATAGTGTTAGAAAAGGTTTACAGCTATAAAAAAATATTTAATTCCGCGTTGTCAGCTTTGCAGCAATATAAGTCTAATTACATGCTTATTTAATAATTAAATGTTATCTTTTGCGCGCTTAGATGGGTATAAACCACAATCGGATATCTTGAAAATTCCACGAATTGCGCTGGTAATTTTTGGATAATTTGCAATAAATCCTAATGCTGTTGTGTCCATCTAAACGCACAAAACATCATTCAGTTGCAATATATTGTATATACATTTTAAAGTAACTTTCTACAAAAATAAGTTATTTTCTTTTAAAACAAAAATGAAAAATTGCCAGATGATCGATCTTTGCATTAAATTTAAACAGTCAAACTCTGGTATAATAAAATTGACTTGACCACTTTTAATTGTTATTTGCCTTCCGATAAATACAGTTCCTGATTTTAGAGAAATCCAATGATAAATCATATAGTTATGGCGATTCAGTTTGGATCATCACTGTCGGATAAATAAGTTTTGATTATGATTTATTGCTCTTTTTAAATTTGAGTTTCCAGCTTTGAAACCATATTGTCGAACGATGCCATTTTGTTCATGGTTAAGGAATAAGGTCAGTAATTTGGTCCAAAATGTGCTTCCGTGGTGTAGCCGGAAGATATCTAAAGTAAATAGATACTACTTTTATCGTATTTTGCACCAATTCAAGCAGAACGAGCGCTTTAATAACACGTATTCAGTGCTAGAATACTTTCTGCATGAAATAAGACGGGTTTCCTGTTTATATTCCAACGGGGCGAATTTTGGCATACAGACACTAAATAGGAAAATGACGCGAAGAAAATGGTCGTCGCATAATGGCTAGAGGTATTTCCCTATTTTCTTTGCAATTGTTTGCTAAAATCACATGAGAGATATATTCTTGACATGTAGATAGCATTTTCATAATGAATTAATAACATGACAGGATTTGTCATGGATAAAACACAAAATATCACATGTATTTGTTTCAAAAACTGCATATTTGTAGCCTAAAGATTGCTAAAGTGTAGCAGTCAGAGGTAAAATTGGACATATTTAACAGTTTAAATGTGTAATCTGTATGCAGATCAGAGCAGGAAATCACAAAACGGCGAAATTAGGCTACAGTTATGGTAACTGATTGAAAAATATGTCGCGTTGTCTTATGTTACTGAAAATGCCATAAAACCTAAGAAACCTTTGGCATCAAGCTTAAACCTTGTACTTTTTCATGTATTTAGGTTGCTTATACATTTTAAATGAAACTGGCACAATCTTATAGAAAAGAAATCCTTATAGGCGTACAAACACTAAATAGGAAAATTGCGCGAAAACAAATGGTACTCGCATAATGGCCGATTCAAATAGTCCTCAGTTTTGTTTGCTCTGTTGAGCTATTGTCCCCATTTTCTTTGCAAATTATTTGCTGAAATCACATGACAGATCTATACTTGACATTGCAGAACGTGTCTTGTATAATTAGACCATTCACCACCACTACATTTTTAGCTGAGTTAGCAGTTTGTGTGTTTGACTGAAAATATTTTTCTTACATCAAACATGACCCCAACTTTTCTTTTCATTTTTATTCAGCACTGACAGTATTCGAAAGAAATTGTAAGTTATAGACATTTAAAATGTGTCATAATGTGTGCTGCAGCTAATTGAAATATGTCAGGTTTATATAGAATAAAGAAGAACAGCTATTAAATGTGTTGTAACCTTTTGCAGGTCGAAAACAAAAGTAGTGGTTTATAGTGCGAACAAGAGCAAATATGCTCCACTTTTAGTGTAGCAGATTTTATGATTTAAACAAGTGACATTTAACCTTTATGTTGAATTATTCCACTCTAACGGAAATGTCAAAACTTGGTTTTATTGTACTGATCTTGTTTATAGGAAAACAAATGTTTTTTTAACTTGGTATACAAAACATATAGTGAATGGAACTATTAAATATTGACATTAACTCAGAAATGTCACGGCTGCAAATTAAAGTATTTACTTCCTAACTGTAGATGTCCTTAAACAAATGATAAGCTAAGTTTAACCATATTTTATCGCTTGCATATGCATGTATATATAGAAACAAAACATTTTCGATACAGTGTAAAGCAAAAGGGATAGACAACTTTAGTGATCGGCCCTACCCACCAAATAAAGTAAACACATGATATTATCTAGTGATGATGGCATTATTACAAGCTATTTGTAACCTGCACACATTATAAAGCAAAAACAACAACAGCAAAAAAAAAAAAAAAAAAAAAAAAAAACACATACACAAATATGTTACGACAGAAACATATTAGGGTTATTATAGTAGTAGCTCGATCTGGGATTCGTCTCGAGTTGATTTTGCCAGATCGGATCTCACGAGGCACGCAAGCGCCGAGTGTGAATCCACGAGAGCCGAATACAAAATCCCAGATATAGGTACTGTTATAATGACCCTTTTATTATATACCTCCACCTTTTTGTTTCTTGTTTTGTTATCGAACATAATCTTAAATGTTTATATATACATATAAATAAAGTCGGGTATTGAGAAACCGTTTCATAGTTTTAATAAACTTTGAACGGCTGTAAATATTTTTTGCTAATTTTCAACGTTTAATCAATCACTACGGAGAAGTATAAGTCACCATTAAGTGGATAAAAGATTAAGATTTAAATATGGAACAACAGAATAAGTCTAGTTTGGCATCTTCAATACAATATCCACAATTGCATGTCGAATGTTCTCTCAAATGGTTTTTGGACAAATCAGCATGCAAATTACGATAGACCAGTTTTGCTTTGCAGACCGTAACCAACTTCTGAATTTAACGCCCATCTGAAAGAGAATCCCATCCTACTTCTTTGATCAGATAATTGAATAAAACCCACCCCGTTAAACCTGGCTTCATACTGAAGTTGTTCTCAAGTTAGTTTTTCATATAATGTGCACCCATCCCATACAACCAAAGCTTATTCTGATATGGGACGCAAAAAATGAAATGTACACGAGAGTGGTTCCAATAAGCATGAAACTTTCATCACAATCGAGCAAACACAAATTAGTATCAACTAAGTGAAAAGTAGATTTTATTTAGTGTTGATCGTTTTATTTTAAATTTTAATGCACGCGTTGTCGTAACACTTTAGAGTCTGATTGTCAGGATACAAGTTATATGACCCAGGGAAGTGCCTACGTCATTAGTATCTTGAACAATGAAATGAGTCCTATCGCTAAGGTGACTATGTCTTAGACTAGCTGACAAACGATATAGAATGTCCTTTGTTAAAACGTATAGCTGGTGAGACCAAATATCTCATAAATAGAATTTTCTTGTGGCTACCTTTCCTAAATGATTCGTGGACCAATGATTCGTAAATAATTTTAATTATGAACTACAATTTCAGGGATCAGGCAAATCACTAAATGTTTTAAACTAACAACTTTCAGTTAGCTCAAACTCCTATAGACTGGAGACTATACTTGACTGGTCTTTTTGTTGTCTATATGCATGCCCCGACTCCTGGAATGCTCAGCGCCTATATGCTATCATATGTAGCATTCAAGTATGATATAGGTATATCCACGATGCATTGGCTGCACTTCGCTAATAACGCTGAACCGTCTATAAGCTGGAACTCTCCCACTATCTCAGTAGATTATCAATCTCAGCTTCCCGATGCTCAGCCTATATATGCTATCGTCTATAGCATTCAACTACCCTTAAGGTAAACTCCTATGCGCTGGCCCTATAGCGGCTCGAAACCTGTTTGAAATTCTGCAACTCTTCTTTAGTGTACGAACTTTTAACTTTTTCTTTTTAATAATTTATCCGCTCTGACAGTGTAGTTGCAATAACTTCCTTATCAAGGTACTGGGATATATTATTAGTTGAATCCTCGACGAGTCTTCTTCAACCGCTGGATACCGAATGAGCTCTCTGTCATCTATTTATCTGTTCATTCCCAGGCAGACGTGCTATTTATAGAACTTGTTTCTGATTGGTCCAAATTTATACATAATATCTTACAACAAGTACCTGCTCTATCAAATGTCTGGTTCCCTTTAACTATTGTATATGACTCAATGTCTGATGCTTGGATCCGGCTATCGGTACATTGAACCCAAATTAGCCACAAATGACCCAAATCCTATTATTAACACCAATTCAACAAAAAATATATCAATGATAGCATTAAAAGGGAGTCAAGCACTATCTGTGCTTATGTATTACGTTATCAATACATCAAATATACAAATTATTCTGACACTGATAAAGTTATATTTTCAACACGCTTATGCCATTTTAAGTCTGTAGGTAATGTTAAGCCTTAATGCTTATGGTTATCCACAAAATCAAGTGAGGTGTCATTAGATAGAAGAATTGGCTCATTATTTGTATTTGCCGAGAAAAATATTACTTCGGTATATAGTCATTGTCACTAGATGAGACAGCCAAAGAACTGTCGTCTGCAAAGAGGCGTGTTACACCTAGTAGATTTTCGGCAATGTCATTAACATAGACGAGAAATATCACAAATAACGAATGGTTGTAAAGTAGAAATCTTTGAAAGGGTATCCTAAAACCAACCTTTAATGGTTATACAGCAGGTATAAAGGTATGATACAAAAGCATAATTTAATGGTCATACAATAAGTGACCAATGTTTGAAAATATATTATGGCGAGATACCCCTGTTATGTTTTATGTACTTTAAGTGTTGATATGATTAAGTGGCTGCAAACCTTATCATATTCGTACCTTACAATACTTTTACGCCACTATTTCGACCAACCAAAAGAGCCGATACTAGAAAAGAAATAAAGGATATTTGTTTGTTTACGTGGGAGATTGAAATATCTTTCACGAGTGAACACCAGATGCAATATGTAGGATATCGTGTTCGTGAGTGAATGATATGTTGATCTTATAACTATGTAAATCAAACACATTTTCTTCTTATTACATATTTTGACTAAATTAACTCCTTTGATAGTTTCTTACCAGTGAAAAATATATTTGATATTTTTAGCAGTGAAAATACCAGATATATTTCACTCTTATATATAAATAATTAACTTAAAACATGTAATAAAGCTATATTTACTGGTACAATAACTCCAATGTTTAAGCTCTAATAATAAAATTTAAACAAAATCATTACGTTTTACGCATTTCATTATTCATTGTATTCGAAAACTTGATTCCGTCAAAATCATTGTCCGCTCATCAAAACCAATTGAACAGAAATTTATTAATTCGAGGGTAGCGCTCCGCAGACATCAGAATCTGCTTGGCAGCAGAGGTGTCAATACGTCCCATGATATGTGTTACAGGACCTTCTATGACAGTCTGTGCCTAATTTTGTTTAAGGGCCACGGTTATATAGGAACTTGACATCTGATAGTATTTTGATAGATCAAACGTAAGGCATTCACCTCAACTATTGAGTTTGTCGGGAATAACTGTACAAAAGGATCCAATCCAAAGTGTGTGAATGCTGGTCATCAGTTAAAATGAAATAGGTTGATATACATTGATATTTGTTCATATCAACCAATTATCTGTTTCCCAATCGGTCGGCAACAAACCCCATAGTAAAAAGTTGTGCCATATTTTATAAACAGAGCTAAACGGTGCGTGCTAAAATATCATAAAATTAAAATTAAATATCATTATACAGATGTGATCTCTATCAATCATTTGAAAATCCAGTCATGTTGACACATTTTTCCATATAGTTTCGATTGATTTAAAATAACCTGTATAAATTTTATCCATAGGTCCAGACCCACCTCGAAATGGCCTCTGTAAGGAACCAACGGACAAATCTATCACATTGAAATGGTCAAAACCTGCTGATACAAAGGGAGACTTGAAGAAGTACCACATTCGTGTCTATCAGAACTCTAATACTTCCAAGTTCATTGTAAGCACAACAGGAACTCAGAAGACAGTTGGTAATCTTGATCCAGGTACTTGGTTGAATATCTTAGACATTAATTTGGATATATATCTTAGTCTATGTGTATAAGTTGCTTCTTTGAAAACGTTTGAATGACGATGATGCTGTCTACTAGCAAAGAGAATTATCACTTTAGACGGATAAGGTCGCATTAATGAAAGATCAATCAAATTAAGAAATTATTTTACACTATTTAATTTATCCAATCATGAACGTTTATTTGCAACACATGGCCGTACAATATATTACCGTATTGGACATATGTGCGTGCGAAAAGAAACAGTATTTTGTCCGTATTTGGACGGTTAAACTGTCCCATGTTAAACATACGATAAAGCCCGAAACGCGTGAAAAAGTTTGAAGTAGGCTCTCTATGTACGGAATTTGATTATGCATATTGAAATCAGGATTATTTGTCGTTTGTTTGTAAACACAAAAACGAAAGTACAAGTCATGGCAACGCTGTCCATTTTGGATATAAACACATTTATAAATGACTAATATTCAATGAACCATTTATTGATTTTAACTAAAATAGAATAGGTAAAGAATAAAAAAGTTAATTAACATTGTACTGTAAAATACGACATTTATTGGGACTCGTTCCCAGCTGGGAAAACCATATTTGACTCGCCTCGGCTCGTCCAATATGGTTTTCTCAGCTGGGTACTCGTCCAAATAGTATGAGGTTATTTAACAGTGTTGAGTACAATACTGAATTCTATTGTACGAGTCCAATTGAATTCACTGTTAAATTACCACTTTATTTCACACCATGTAAAGATAAATGTAAAAACAAGTTCACACATTTTAACTTACAAACAACAACACATATCAGTTTAATGCGTTCTTTTCTGATAACACGTAGATCTACATTTACTCTTAGTGCCAAACAATTCGAAAACAGGTTTTCGTGGATAGGATGTTCTAACTAAGAAATCTAGTGCTTACACTGACATGTTTCGTTCAAAATAAGAAAGTTATCGCATTTTTTTTTAATTTTACTGCTGCCGTTATAAAGGTTATTTAACATTGTACTGTACAATACGGAGATATATTTGGACGAGTACCCAGGTAGGTACGAGTCCAAATATATCTCGTATTGTATTGTACAGTTCAATGTTAAATAACCTTTTTATTCTATATCTATTTTATTTTAGTTTAAACTAAAAGTGATTCACTGAATATTGTATTTTCAAGACGCACAATCTAACTCTGTACATAGAGCGCCTACTTCACCCGATGTACATTCGGAACATTTTCACGCATTTCGGGCTTTATCGTATGTTTAACATGGGACTTTTTGAACCGTCCAAATACGACAAAATACAGCTTTTTGTACGCACGTGCGTCCAATAAGGTAATATATTGTACGGTCACGTGTTGCAAATGAACGTTCACGATTGGATAGATAAAATAGATATAGAATAAAAGAGAAGTAATTCCAAATGGCTCTTTATAAGGAATCTGGAGTTGTCCCGTCCATCATGAGAAAAAAGGATTTTTGGCACAGGAGTCCAATATGAAAAAATGGAGTTTCGGATGTTGCTATATATACTTAAGAAAATGTGAATGCGTTTTAAATCACACACTACAATACTGGTTTCTATTGTATTGTCACGTGAAAGATATGGTTAAAATATATAGGTGTGAAATAAATATCCGTATTCTACAGAACAATGTTAAATAACCTAATATTAATTATAAATAAATATAAAATAAATAAATAAATAAAACAATTGTCTGTTCTTTTTGGCAATACGTGGTTATGAAATTACCCATTATGTTCAAAGTAATTTATTGATTGAAGTAACCACTTTTTTTAAATGTGTATGTGTAAGACATGTATTGTTGTATCAGACTTGTATGGCTTATATGAGGGTTTTTGTTTTCTGCACTTCATTGATATATCATTTACCATATTGTCTAGAATAAGTAAAATAAACTTTCTACAGGGGTTGATTTGTTTCAGTCCAATTGACTACCCATTACTTACTTTGTATTCGGAAATCTTTCTTTTTAAACAAGGTATATCTTTTCAGTAGACAGGTGGCACAAACTATGTATGATTTCACGAACTTTTAACAACAACAAAAAACAACAACAACAACATAAATATGATGATTTGTTTTGTTTCGTTTCAATCAATTTTATGATGCGCAGCTATTCCCATTTCAAACCACTTAGTACTCATAAAATGTAGGCTGTGCGACTTTCGAATATTTTAAGTCGAGTCGGTTCATGGATATAATGCAGACATATGTTTTGGACAGACTTGTTTAGGCAGTTGCGGTAGTGTTAGGAATTAAATAAAGATGGTACTTAATGTCGAAATTCAAATTTTGAATTGGGTACATGGAGTATAATGCCATGTATGTTTAATTTTATTTCCATGCGCATCTAGCGTTACATTAGAATAGTCCAGGTCCAGGTGGTAATTATTTGCTTTTCAAATAATATTTCTATACTGACAGGGATGTCAGTAACAAATTGTACGGATTTAAACAAACTGTAATGTTACTATTTTGCTCCCGGAGAATAAAATACAAACATATTACATATCAGTTACTAATGTGACCAATCAGCATACCGGTTACAAACGTTAGTAAGTTCGTTTTATGGAACTGTGCCTTCAACACTCACCTTAGTAAGGCTGCGCTGAAAAAAAATTATTTAACATAAATTCTGGCGCTTAAGCCGGTGCTCGGGGGCGTGAGAGGTGTTGCACATTTCATTACCTTTCATGAACAGACTCAATCAAACCGAGTCTGCTATTATTTTTCTTGGTTGCATTCTATACTTCTGTAGGATCTTTTTACAGATTTTATTACTTTTTATGATTGTAATAATTATGTTTCTAATATATTTCCAATGTAAGTCATCTTTAACATTGCTCATTTCGGATGTTGAAACAGTTGTATTCTGTATCTTTTAAGGTACACCATATACATTCTGGATCTATACAGAAAATGAAAAGTACAATTCAACCAGTTATAACATTGTAGTGACAGGCTGTAAAACTAAAGCAAAACGTAAGTGTCATATCTTAAGTGCATCTGATCGATTGATCAATATCTTAAGCATAAATATCGGCTTCATTATGAAAAAATCGTCCTGTGGATAGTGACAAATCTTGTTTCCATTTTGGAAGCCAGTAACAGTGTCGCGATGCTTTTATAATTGTAGATTTCTATATAATGTGTTTATATTCTGTGTTGCTTCAAAAAAGACGACTGTTTGAAAATTTGATTAATTTCTGTCGTAAATAAACTTCTTCGTCCCGCCTTGAACAAATTGAAAATGAGTTTATCATTTCTTTATAGTCGGTTTCTGTCCAATAACTACATGTCATTTAGGTATATAGCGGTCAGACTTGATCGCTATGGTCTGTAGATGGCTTTTATGGGTTTTGAGTCCAGAGGTCAAAGGATAAGATCACAGTGATGCCAAGACTAAATTGTTTCCGATCAACAAAATGGAGGGTTTTTTTTCCCTATCTGTCAAACTTAGTGTGATTACCTGTGGTTGGTAAACGACCCTGGATAAGAGGTCAAGGTCACAGTGACCTTCAAGCAGTTAATGGTTTTCGATTAGTAACTGAGAGCACTTAGATTTAAAAGCAGTAAACTTTGCTAGAAATTAATGAGACAAACCTATTCAGTTCCTTTGAGGGCTGGCGTCGGCCTCACCGTTAGCGTCACTGTCAGCGTCAGCGTCTGCGTCAACATCGGCGTTGTATTCAAGATAGAGTTTTATGGCCAGCTTCTCAGTTTCACTATATCTTCTTAATCTCTGCCTCTTTAATCATCAAACCTCACATAAAGATTGGTAAAGGACAGACTTCATTTTATTCATGGTCAGGTGACCCAGAGGCCAAGGAAACTGGATTAGAATTTGTATTAGTTAAAGTTTTATAACAAGTTTCTAAGTTTAAGTTCCCTTATGTTATTAAGCTGGCATATCTGATATTATTGATAAATGACTCTCCGACCCATTCGTAAACTCCCCCATCAATTACATACCCTTGTACCCATCTCCCCAAAACACTTTATAATACACCCGTTTTGAAATCAAATGGACGTATGAAACCTGTATTAAAATAAAAGAGACGTAATAAATGATGGCACATGCATCAATCTTTATCTCTTTGTCTGTCCTTCATATTTACTGTACAGATCATAGTTTATGGCAATTCATGGTAATGACTTAAAACGTGGTTCATAAGTAGTTGGCGATAAGACGATGTACAAAGCGCATTAATCGGTGGGTCAAACGTCAAGGTTGTAAATGGAGCTCAAATAAATTTGTTCATCATATCTGAAGCAGTACTATTGATAAATTATCTTAGCGTAAAGGTATATGTGGCGATTAGTAGATATGCAGAGCGCATGAACCGGGTCAGTAGGTCATATGTCAAGGTCACAGAAAGGTCTGTCATAATTTGTGTCCAAATTACAACTTTATAACCATTCAACGAATTGACTTCAGAACTAAAATATATGTAGGTGGCGATGAGACAATGTGCAGAACGCATAGGCTTGGTTGTAGGTTAACTGATACAAAGGTCAGATATGTCCTTTGTATTACGTGCCCTGGCTACAGCACCAAAATTATTAAAGGTATTGCCTTTAAACATGAAAATGAGTGAGGACGAGACGATTTGAGAAATGAACAGTCCACATAATTTCCCTCCCCCTCCCCCGAAAGACAATCTCTTTTAGTTTCATGTGCCTATTAGTAAGTACTCCGTCACAGCATCCCCGCCCATACAACCCTCACCGATACATAACCTAGCCCGCTTCCACCTCCGACTCCCACCACCACCGCCAAAATAAAACCCTTTAAATTCTGTTTCTCTCTCATCTTATCGCGTATATTTGCCCGCTTTCTAGAACTCTTGTTGTTTGACTTCTTACACGCTAAAGTACAGTCAACTCGCCAGTAGAGAATCACTGCCAATAGAGGGTCACTTAAAAATAAAATGTGAATCTCTCTTATACATATTAGAGTATACAATGTTTAAGTATCCAGTAATATAAACTTATCACTTAGCAATTATTACACAAAAGAAGATGGATCTAATCTAATGAGTTTGAGTTCCAGGAATAGATAACTCTTGCAACCAGTTTCCTGACTTGGATTTTAGCACTCTTGAATTCTTCGAAGTAGAATATTTTTGAGCATACCTCACAGTTTCTTAGATAAAACCACACAAATTTGGTACCATTTTGAAGAGTGAAACACACACTTTCATAGGAATAATATGATTATGAATTTTAGATTGACTTTGATGAAAAAAAGTGCCATCAAGCAGAGGCGGCCATTTAGCCAATAAAGGGTCACCCATATCAGGTATAATCAAAAGATTGTTTATTCTGCTTAAAAATACAAATCAATGGTTGATTTGATGTAATAATGGTTTGAACTGGCAAATTTAGATAAATGAATAAGGTTCTGTGCATCAATACTTGATTTTTGTTTAGATATAGTTGGTGCTAATTATGCTTAGAAATACAACTGTGAAAACTAGCGCTATATTCCTTTTACCTAGTATCTCCCGTTTGAAATGTAAACATACTGATTCTCATTATATTCTGCCTTGAAATGTTTATTTCCAATACCACAGTCATGTTTTGTCAGAAAAAAGACTGTTTTAAATGGATAGAAAATATGTTAAACTAGGTGACCCTCTATTGGCAAAAGTGACCCCCTATTGGTGAATCGGACAGGTTTAAATATTTCATCATAACTTCAGACATAAAAGATAGATTCAAATAAATCAAACATTTAAATGAATGTGAGCAATAGTTTTAATTGTTAGTAAGTTTAGATATCATGAAAGTCTAAACATTCTTCACCACATGCTAAAAGTGTTGATAGTGACCCGCTATTGGCGAGTTATCTGTACACCTAATATTATTTCTACGTATCCCCCACAGTTCCCTCTCACTTCTACCTCAATAAGTACACTCGCCCCTGTCGACCAAATCACCACTTATTATCTTACCTGAGCCAAAGACTCATGGTGAGCTTTTGCGACCGCTCAATTTCCGCCGCCCGTCAAAATTTAAAAAAATAGTTTTCTTGAAAACTACTTGACAAAATTACACCAAACTTCATAGGAATTATCCTTGGGCGACCCCCTTTTAAAATTGTTCAAAGAATTCCATGCAGATCTCTGGTTGCCATGGTAACCAAAAGGGAAAATCTTTAGAAATCTTCTTGTCCAAAACTGCAAGGGGTAGAGCCTTAATATTTGGCATGCGACATCAAATAATGGTCCTCTATAACGATTGTTCAAATCGTGCCCCTTGGGTGAAAAGAGGCCCCGCCCCAGGGGTCCCATGTTTTACACAGACTATTATAGGAAAAGTCTTTGAAAATCTTCTTGTCTAAAACATCATGAGCTAGGCCTTTGATATTTTGTATGTAGCATTGCCTTTTAGTGCTCTACCTTTTTTTCTCAAATTATGCCCTTGGAGGGTCTCAAGTTTTACATAGACTTAAAAAAACTTTGAAAATCTTCTTGTCTGAAACTGCAAGGCCTAGGCTTTAGATATTCGGTATGTAGCATTGAATTGTGGTGCTCTACCAAAATTGTTCAAATTATGCCCCTTATATGAAAAGAAGCCCTGTCCCTGGGGCGGTCTCAAGTTTTACATAGACTTATATACAAAAAGGCTTTAATATTTTCTTGCCTGAAACTGCAAGACAAAGGCTTTTGACATTTGGTATGTTGCTTTTCCTAGTGTTCCTCTACCAAACGTGTTTAGATTATGCTCCTGGTGTGAAAATATACCCTGCCCTGGGGTCCAAAGTTTAACATAGATTTACTTAAAAGTCGCCCCGACTTCATCTCAGTGTTGTTATATTTTCTGGTCCTTCGGGATCATTGATTTCAACTCATTTAGATTTGAAGATTGAATACTGCTTAAGCCTGTGCTAGGGGGCGTTGGCAGTGTTTCATTTTCCATTACTGCTCATGAACAGACTCAATCAAACCGAGTCTGCAATTTTCACTGTTTGCCTTGTTTTCGGTGCTTCCGATGGATCTACTTTCAAGATTTTATTATATAGGAAAACAATTCTTGCTTGAAAGTTCATAGCCTTGGCCTTTGATATTTTGTATGTAGAATTGCCTAGTGGATCTATAACAAGATTGTTCAAATTATGCCCCTGGGGTGAAGAGGCCCCGCACTTGGGGTCACTTGTTATATGTGTTATATAGGAAAGAATACTTCTAAGATTGTCAGATCATATTTCATAGACTGTTAAATTATAATTACCCGATAAGGGGTCACTTGACTGTGACCTTGACCTACTTTCTTGCTTTTTAAGATTAATGTTGATGACATGTACAGTTTGCACACCGATCTTAAAACCGACTTTCAGTGACAATGAATGCGACCTACTGACCTTCTTTTTTAATATTTTAGCATCAGTTTGCCGTTTGAAACATGTGTCTCATATTACTCAGGTGAGCGATTTATGGTCATCATGACCCTCTTGTTTAATTTCCGAAAGAAAATATTTAACAATAAAATTGATATAAATCGACAAAATATCAGTTTTGTTTGTTTCCACCAGCGTTTCTTTGATTGAAATTGAGTGACTGAAGGCGGAACTTAATCGGATAATCATACTGGTAACTTCTTGCACATTTTGCTTAAGAACATGATGGTCCACACGAATAAATGGATTATTGGATTATTGTACATCAGGATCTTAACAGTACAGAGAAGAACTAATTAAATATATATATATGCTACATCTTATTTATGAGGGAATGACAAAAATTTCAAAATCGACCTAAATGTTATGAGTATACTACACAGAGTAAAGGGCTGCTTTAGGAAGGTACAGGCAGTCTAGTATTAACACATGATAACTGTCTTTATGGAGAACATAAAAAAACAACTTTTTCCAAAGTTTCACAAATACCACGATATTTAATCTATTTCTGTATGGTTCACAAATGCAAATATTGTTATCTTTATTGTAACTGCATAGCATACAGATAATGCCAGCTGTATTTTACTTATATAGTTAATTGTGTATTACTATCTTTGGAATATTTGTTGTAAATATAATATCACTGTAAAAGTAAATAAACAATTAAATGCTGTAAAATAATGAAATATATCTTACGCCGCTTACTTTATTTTGTTAGTATCTATTATGACACTGAAATATACGAATATGGTGATATTTTTTTTTATTTGTGTTCCAAGTTACATCAAGGTCGCTATAAATTGACTGTAAAACGTTGTTATCCTTCAATATAAGCCTCTGTCTTTCTTTAACTCTTACGTTGCATTCCCAGCAGATACTTTTTGTACCCCCCGACAACAAAGTTGTAAGGGGGGGTATACTGGTTTCAGGTTGTCTGTCTGTCTGTCCGTCTGTCTGTCTGTCCGTAGACGCAATCTTGTGCGCACCATCTCTCCTTATCCCCTTGACAGAATTTAATGAAACTTCACACAAGTGTTCAGTACCAACAGTAGTTGTGCATGGGGCATGTTAGGTTCTTTTAGAAAAAAAATTTGCAGAGTTATGGGACTTTGTTTTTTTGTTACTATACTATATACATAGACACAATCTTGTGCGCACCATCTCTCCTCATCCCCTTGACACAATTTAATGAAACTTCACACAAGTGATCAGTTCCAACAGTAGTTGCGCATGGGGCATGTTAGGTTCTTTTAGAAAAAAAAATTGCAGAGTTATGGGACTTTGTTTTTTTTTGTTACTATACTATATACATAGACACAATCTTGTGCGCACCATCTCTCCTCATCCCCTTGACACAATTTAATGAAACTTCACACAAGTGATCAGTAACAACAGTAGTTGTGCATGGGGCATGTTAAGTTTGTTCAGAAAAAAATTTTGCAGAGTTATGGGACTTTGTTTTTTGTCACTATACTATATACATAGACACAATCTTGTGCGCACCATCTCTCCTCATCCCCTTGACACAATTTAATGAAACTTCAAACAAGTGATCAGTAACAACAGTAGTTGTGCATGGGGCATGTTAGGTTCTTTCAGCGACAAAAATTGCAGAGTTATGGGACTTTGTTTCTTGTTAACATACTATATACATACAGTCTGCATATGCAATCTTGTGCGTGCCTAATCTACCAAACCCTTACACACAATTTAATGAAACTTCACACAAGTGATCAGTACCAACCCTAGTTGTGCATGGTGCATGTTACATTCTTTTTGATAAATATTCTGCATAGTTATGGGACTTTGTTTTTTGTTGCTATACTATATACATACAGTCTATATACATACAGTCCACATAATTATGCAATCTTGTGTGCGTCAAATTGCAATGTACTGTGTCAGTGCATGCGGGGGGTACATTCATCACCTTTAGTGATAGCTCTAGTTATTTTTGTTATAAGCTTTCCAAAGGTAAGGTTTAATAATTTCAACATGATCCTAGGCTTTATTGATCAATATTGTAGTATTTGAACGAAGAATTTATTAGGTTTTGATATTGCTTTTGCGGGAAGAAGAAAACATTTCAATATGGGTATCTTGGGTAGTCTGATTTCTAGGCTAGTTTTATAAATTGAATTTTTGAAGTATGCTAATGAAGAGATTTTTTTCATCGCAAGTCATAACTGTTAACGACAAAAAAGGTACGGCGGCCTTTCACAATGTCTGAATATAGACACATTAATTAGAAAACTCTTACTGTATAGCATTATGCAACTAGGATACAACTAGCTAAGTATATCATCTTATTCCAATATTCTTTTTACAGCAGACGATAATGGCTTCCATTATAAAAAGTGATGTTAAAAATATGTCTATGAAATGTATAACGAATTAAACATTAAAATATCCAAACGATACAAACTATAAATCCGAAACAATAAAAGTTATTCCGATTCTTTTTTTGAATATTAGGAGATAAATCTGTATCAAACTTAAATGAAAGGAGCTTCAAATATATAGATCTATGTATAAAATTTATATTATAGTAAAAACGGTGCAAATTACAAATCCAAATCAACAACTACATGTAGTCCAATTGTTCGTTTCCACAAGTGTTTCCTAGATTGAAATCTATTTGTCAGCTGACTGTAATGCTGAACGTAATCGGGTTATTGTATATTGGCTTCTTCTTGCACACTTTGTATGGGTACAAGATGGTACGGATTGTTTTACATAGGGTTATTAATAATAAATGTGAAGTAAATATACACTTTCTATGACATTTGTTAAATATAAATTTATGTTTAAATTATGTACATGAATTTAACATTTCTCAAACTAACTTATCCAATTTATTGTATATAGACTCGATGATGCCACCTTTGAATGCCACCTCATCACTTGTGTTTTATTTTATTCGCATTTACTTTCATCTTATCATCTAATATTCTTTCTTACTTAACACCAACTCCTTAATTGTACACTAGGTGGTCAAGTGCTTAACACGCTTGAATGTCAATCAAGATGTCCGGGGTTCGAATCCCGGTCAAGGCACTGAAAATTTCTGAGCGTCTCCGAACCTAACTAAAAGGCCAGTGCTAGTTCTTCCCCAAAAAGACGACTTCGTGTGTATCGGCGCTATACACCGGGCACGTTAAAGAACCAGATTATCTATCTATCTATCCATCTATCCACCCATCCATCCATCTAATCCATCCATCCATCCATCCATCCATCTTGCGAGGACACAGATTTGACGCGCATCAACTGACAAAGAGAGCAAAGAATGAAAGCATAAAAGGGGTATATACAGATTTTTTTATTAAAAATAAGTTAAAAACAGAGCAGGTTTCTAGGGGGACTCATGTTTCAACCTGGCAGACTGCCAGAACAGCTGAACAGATTTACTCCAAGAGAGACAATATTCTCAGGGAATGAGTTCCAATGGACAATAGTGTGAGGCTTTGTCCTTCTGGTTAGATCGCTCTAGTAGTGGATGAATTTGGCGCCCTGATTGACTGACTTTGCGCTATGTAAAGCGCCTTTGAAGAATGAGCTTTTTATGAAAATGGCGATATACAAATCAGGTATAATGTATAAACCCCTCAACCTGACGAATGACAATAATCATGCTCCTTCCTCACTCCATAACTCGACTCATCATCGCTTCTTGGCACACCTTTATCCCCACAGTAGACATCCGTTTCTCTCCTGCTCACATACTTCTCCAGTATTCCGTCTTTTTCACTTTTCTACTGGCACTAGTAGTCGAGCGCGCTGCCTTTCAGACAATTCTTGTTGTTTTTGTGATGTGTCAGTCTAAAGGATCTGATTCTGTTCAATAACTCGAGTGTATGCCATGTAAACACGATAGAATGATTACCATTTATTATGTTACCCTGGTGGAAACGACATTCAATCTACACTTCGAGATTACTTGCACTTAAGGCTATTACAATCAATATAAAGCGGTTGCCTGTTGTCAGCAGAAGATTATCAAGGGTTCTGGGATTGGCTGCATAAATATGTAAAATATAACAGCATAATCCTTGACTGCTACTTCAATTTGTCTATCAGAATAAGCATTTTAATTTGTTTTCAGTTAAAAAAGAACGTCAAGGTTCAAGTTGTTTAGTAATTGCTTATGTATTCATTTTAAATCATGTCAGTCTTTAAATGCCGAAAGTTGCACACGAGTTTAGTAACCAATGAACATGTTTGGTTTAATATTTTGCAGTGTCAGAACCACCAACCAACCTCCAAATAACTGGAATTACAAGTCGTAGTTTTGATATCTCCTGGATGGAACCTACAGAAACCTACAGTCCAGAGAACTATGGTTATGTTCTACAGATTAAGGTTGATCAGGATAAATGTGTGAAAGAGATCATTTATAGATGTTCAGACTGTGTAGGCAGTTTTCAGGTGATGTTGTTTCTAATTTCTTTTCTATTTATACGCTATTTTGGCATTGAAACACTGCCATTATATTATTAACATCCAATAATACAGTATAATGTATAAATCTTTGAAAGAAAGTTTAGGAGTAGAATTAATATATATTGTTTTCAAAACAGTCATAGCAAATTATAGATTTAGAAATTACAAGAAAACATGTATTTTTTTACTTAAATAAACATATTCAAAATAAGTAGTACATTGACTTATTTTGGTTAAAAAACAAAGGTAAGTATCAAACAGGGAATGCCACGCACCAAAAATGCAGCCTCCCCAAAACGAAACCCACAGCACGCAAACTACTTTTATATTTTGTCTGTAAGAAGAGGGAGTATATAACGTACTGTTTAATCAACCGTTATCGTACTATGAAACAAGGTGTTTCCCAAGTTTGATATCAAAAACATGACAATACTACTGATATTATGCATCACTCTAGAGAACACCGAGAGCTGAGGTAGGAATTTTTTGGAATGTTCAAAAATATCTTAATAAGGTTTGCATTTACCGTGAAAATGTTCGACGGAATACTTCCATTGTACATTTCAGCCATTTTTGACATTATTTGTTTTATAATTTTCAATTTAGACCTTATTAGTAAATGGATTGATATAGATATCAGGATATTTTTGCAATTCTGTGCAAAACGTTTGCAAAATAAATGAAAATGATTTTGACTGATTTCTCCAATCATGAAAAAATACCTTTAGTCATAAAAACATAAGTAAAGATTCTTTCTAAATTAAGAAGATCCTACTATCAAGTTTGGACACCCTAAAATGATGCGTTTTATAATATATCTAGCAAACTAAACCTGAAATTCATGAACCCCTGTAACGGATAAGGATCAAGCCGTGAATTATATACCATGCTCTAAGCCAAAGGTGCATACCTAATCTTTCAGGTGTTTAAGATATCAAAGAAAATTCATTATGTTTTAGAATACAAACAATCATACCATCACTGTAAAAGTTCAGTGAGTGATACCTTTGTTACATACTTCAGAAATAAGACACATTTAAAAGAAAATTTAACGCTACATAAAGTTATAGTGTGCACCCTGCATGTGTAACGGATAACTGAGGACTTCAGTAGATACTACGAATACATTACAAAGTGTTAAATGTTAATATTCATTTTAGTATTTTTAATGATATCAGTAACTTAGTGATCTAAAAAACCATAAAATAATGATTTTACTGACTGACCAGTACACACTTTCAAATGACATTTTAACGTATTTTTAATTCAAGGGAATTAGCATTTTAAATGACCCAGTAATATTAAAAGGAAAACATCACGTGTTCTAATTTGAAAACTGATTTTTCAGTATAACAACGGAAATCTACATTATACATCAGCTGACTATAATTACATTTAATATGATAAAATATAATTCCTTCAAGAATATTTTAAATTACAAAATGATCAAAATGCAGTCTAAACCTAAATTCAGAAGAATCAACGCTTAACATGATGTCGATGTAGGAAAATGCATATTAATCTGAAATGAAAATGTTAACCTAATCAGAAATTGTTTGACAATGTGTGGTAACTTAAATATTGAAGTCGCTAGATTAAATGCATAGATAGAGTTCTTCAAATCATACCTATTTGTTGATGTATCAATTAATTTTTTTTAAAAAGTAAAAAATAAACGGTAGATTTTAAACGTTGCTGGTATAATCAGAAAATTGCTTATTTCAGATTTCAAACTTGAATGGTTTATGCAATTCTACAGTTCGATCAACGATAGGCAAGACTAAGCAAGAACTAGAAGGTCAGCTAACATATCCTGTAAGTCTTAATCCAGGTATTGCTTACACTGTGACTGTTACTGCTATCAATGATGTAGGAAGAGGATATCCGGCTAACAAGACAGAAAAAACTATGGAAGAAGGTACCAGTCAAGTCACTTTATTTTCACTTTCGTGTTGAGTGACATTAAATCTGGTTTGGTGCATAAGTAGAACTATGCGAACAATAGTCTGTGTATACTGTGACACGAGGTACCGTTTACACGCAATTGACCCAAATTCTTGTAACCCGTTTTTAAAGTAGTTTTAGAATATCCTCATCAAAATAGCCAGGCTCTTATTGAACCAGAGTTTACACGAAATGACTCTGACATTGACTGCGCAAAGAATTCCAACCCATTTGCAAGATTACCTCTACAAATACATGTCTGTCAAGATACAGTTTAGACCCCAAAGAAAATGTCAAACATTTTTTGTCGCTTATAAGGCATTCTGAAACGTCTGCTTAGAAGCTGTAAAATTTCTTGTTTCGTTTACTAATAAACAGCAAGGTTATGACTCTTGAAATAGCATTTTTAAATTTAGGGTTTGTGCTTATCATAAAGTATGTGACATACAGTGTTGAAACTTTAAAGGACAGTAAATAGCTATGTGCAACTTACTTGTCTTTGTCACGTTTAATTATATACAAATACATTGTTTGTTAATAAGGTTTGTACTATTAAACCACTACAAACTGATGAAACAAAAATCTAAATAATACTTGAGGAAAATAACAAATTTGTACCATGAACTTTTCTAGACTTCAAGACTCTGTTCTATAATTAATTCAAACAGAAAACTTGGAGTATATGAAAAACAGAGCCGTAGATATGGCCTTTATTATCTAGAATTGAAAAATGATATTTACATTATTTTTCTATTGCTTATGTGAAACATTTTATTACGATTCCTAATCAATAAATCTCAGATGTAAGCGATGCGAGGAAATCCAATGCCCGCAAATAATAATTAAGTATGCGTATAAGAGGCGCGACTAAGATGATCAAGGCTGGCGCAGTTCTCACAAGCAGACTGCTACATCCCAGATGAAGCTACTTTTAAAGTAACATCACTGTATTATCAATGATCAAATCCATATTGCTGTAGCAAAATTAATATTATTTAGAACGTTTATTCGGAGAGTTGCACTAGTAAGCTAAGTTAAAATGTGGAAGGGGACTTTCTTATTCCACCCTCCCTAATTCAGTATGTCAGTCCATCCGCGCAAATATGTCAGTGTCAATTTATGGTATGTGGGATACAGTACGTGAAGTTTGGGTTAATGCGGCTTATTGGGGTGTATGTGGGTTCCCCTATGCCGTTTTACACAAAACCCAGACTGTTAAGAAATCGTCAGTCCACCCGGACTCCAAGTTAGATCCTGTGATATCTTTAAAATGTTAACGATATTTTGTTGACATTTGGTACAAGGATAGATTTTGATATGGATATATTAATGGTTATCATTTTACTTGCAAAGGCGACACATGTTATTATAATTATTATCATCATCATCATTATTATTATACCACATTTATATAGCACTCATTTCATACAAAATATGTGCGTTCAAAATTGCTTTACAAAGACATAAAATACATGTAAATGCAATGGTGAAAGGAATATTAATCAAAACAAGATCATTCTTAAATTTTGCTCAACGTTAAATTACATTACATACACTATTAAATCAGAGCAATCCCTTTCTCAGCACGAAATAAACCTGTTATGATTTTGTTATTCTTTTTGTTTGTTTTGGGTTCAACGCCATTTACAAAAATATTTCAGATTTTGTTATTTTATATAACATGTGTGAAGGAGATGTGTTTCCAAAGATTTTTCGAAGATGTTTGAAATGCGGCCAGTGAGCTTGGATCTCTGATGCTTGCTGGAAGGGTATACCAATCTGTCACCATACTTTACTGTTCGACTACTCGGAACAACCAAAGACACTGGGCCATCTGCCGACCTTAAGTGGCTTTGTATGTTAATGTCAATATTTTGAACTCAGTTCGGAGCTGCACCGGAATCCAATGCAACTCCTTCATGACTGGTGTGGTGTGACTGTATCGCGGAGTCTTGGTTATGATGCGGGTCGCTGTGATTTGTACACATTAAAGTTTTTGCAGT